>NC_053045.1:57126189-57429220 GCF_003473485.1 Medicago truncatula | reverse complement strand
GTTTTGGTGTGTTGTTTGTTGAGTTAATAAGCCAAACGTGGCATGCTTATATAGGGGTTTTTGAAGGGAAGAAATTAAGGCTTGTTGTTGGAAAAGAAAAGTAGAAAAGTGGAGAATCGTCGATTAGATATTTGGGTCACTTTCAAAATCATTGAAAGTGATTGATCAATTAAGTCCACTTTTACTACTAGCTAGTACAAACGATTATATTCTTCATCCATGCATTGATTGATTGCATGCATGCATACGGAACAAATCAAGACAAAGTCCTTTGGTACGGCTTCAAGAATAATTTAATTTTTTCATATATACATTTATCTCATCACGATTGTTTGTTACCTTTTTTTCAAATCAATAAAAATCAAACTATTTTCAGTTCACCAAAAAAAAAAAAATCAAACTATATTCTTGTTTTGCTTGGAGTAGAAAATAAAAGTATTATCCACAACTCCTATTTCAACTACTAAAAATCCTAAAGAAAAATATTAAGTAGAATGAATTTTCAATGATTATTCTCATTTCATCGATCTATCAAAGGAAAAAACGAAAGTAGAGTATCACATAATGCCTTGGAGCTAGTCCATTATGGATGATGATTAATTTAACTATTTTTATCTAATTTAATTACAATTTATTAGCCGATCACTTGATCCATGACATCAATATAAACTTTTTTGTTGGCTTTTATTTTTCCTAATACTGAAATCTATTCCATATCGATCTTTTGAGCATTTGCTGCGTTGGAAGAAAAGTTGGATTTATCCAATTGGGACCTCTCTTTTTTGCAAGTAGGATTTGCATCTGATTCCGGAAAGGGAAATAATGAATAAAGCTTTGTGTACAACAGGAATTGCATTACAAATAATAAAGCTTAATTGGGATGGTTTTTGTAGCACATTGATATTGTTGGAATAAAATCAAGTTTGTACATGCACATGCATTTTTTTAGAGGACATATAAATGCTTAGTCTTTTTTTTTTTGTTGACAAAATATACATGCATATTGTCAACGCCTGTATTCCTTTTTCCAATTATCATATAATTATAAAACAACTTGTTCAGCAGGGGGTATAGTATATATATGCAACCTTAATAATATTTTCTTCTATTTTTTTTAAAGAAACCCTCGAATTTAAAGATTTGGTGTACCAATACACTCAAATTTTCAATTGTACCATAGAATTTGCCTTCTTCAAATGATTATTCTTAAAATGTAGCATTATCCTAATTATTAGTAGTTAGTTGTTGTGAAAAAAATTCGATTGGAGATAAGAACCACTTTATATGTTTCATAGGTTCTCCGATGAAGATTTATCACCATTAAATAGCTGTAAAATAAAATAGCGGTAAATTTTTTGTACTATATGTATTTTATTATTATTTTTAAAATATTCTAGGAATGATCTAGATAAAGAATATATGCAGCATTGTTCTTGGCTGTCTCCTCGATAACTCTAGGAAAAAAATCCATCTAAATGATAAAGTTAAAATTGTCATATTATATTGTGGCATGGTTTAGGTTACCACTAGCTAGAAGAATATTGGTATGGTCCAAGTGAAGTTCATGTAAAAAATTTCAAGTCGCCACGTTTTGTCCCCATAACTACTTTGTTCAATACTTTGTTCAACCATGCATACTTTGAAGCCACTTTTTTTTTTTTTATTTAAAAAAACTCAGTATCTGATCCAAGAATCGACTAATCCGAGGGGACCAATCTCAGCGCCCACTTGCGGGAGCCCGTTTAAAGCCATAGCAAATTTTGTATGGACTTAGCCCACCGAAATTGGCACCAGAGAGAATCGAACCTGAGACCTCTGGAGGAGCAAACTCCAAGATCCCAAACCAACCACTCATTGAAGCCACTGTTTAAATGTAATTAGTCACATATTTTGGTGATCAAAATCGGTGAGATTTGTGAGCAGCACTAAAATGTTCATAACTTTCTCATCCGAAATCGAAGTTTAATTTCGTTTATATATTAAAGAAGTTATGTATTAAATTAATGTTATTTATAGGCATATATTAAATTACTTAAAACAAACCCTTTCAAGAAAACAATATATAGTTATTTCAAAAAAAAAAAAAAACATTAATATATTGTTTTAGAAATACGATTCTTTTAGAAAATGCGACTATATATATTGTTTTTTTTAAACACTATATATTGTTTTTTTAAACATTAATAAATGAATTAGTTCCTTAAATTATTTACTAATCCAAAGTATGCATTGTGACGTTAATAACCAAAATTTAACCAACAAATAACTAAAGAGACTAAATCATTAATTAAGCCAAAATAAAAAATAGAAGACATGGGGCGTTACGGTATCCATTAGGAGAGTTATCTACGTATTTTATAGTATCCATGAGTATTTTACAGATATCAATGAACTTTCTTAAAAGAAATGTTAACTTTTTTTTATAATTACCTAAAATTTATCCAAAAAAAAATCATCAAATTTGCTTTATTCTTTTTACCATAACATAATAACATTCATACAAATAACATCAATAAAAGCATAAATTTTTTGTCTAGCTCCTGAAATAGCAAAGGTACTTGCTTAAACAAACACACACATTCAACAAAAGCATAGAGTTTGTTACATTTAACAAAAATAAAGTTTTTTGAATGGACGCGAGTTAAAGAGTGATACCGACGAGTGACGAGAGGTTCAGAGAAGAAGCATCAATAGCATATTAAATAGTAGGCAAATTTTATGGTACACTCAATAATTTGAGTGTACCGGTACACAAAATCATCAAATTCATATTAAAACGAGTTGTTTTTCGAAGAAAAAGAATTGTTTTCTATCATTAACAATTACAATAATTAGATCTTAGTTACCGAAAACGTTAAAAATTTAATATGATTCTTATAAATAATGAAATGATGTTTATTCTTATAAAATGATGTCTTATAAAACATAAATATTAATAAATAACTCTTTATTTCATAAAATAATCGTTAAATTGTAAATATTTGAAGTAGGAGTACCGGTACACCTCAATTTGTGAGGTGTACCGTAGAAGCTCCCTAAATAGTATAGTATCGATTTTTTTTTTATTGAAGTTGAAAGAGTGTTTTATATTTAAGGGAGAATATTTATGTAATTTTCTTCATAATTTTGAACTGACTCAGCTGACTCAAACTGACTCAGACACAATTTTGAAATGGTTTTTAAACAAAGACTCAACGATGATTTGTAAAACAAGCCGAAAAGACTCAGAGACAAACACAGGGACTAAAATGGGTTCCACTGCAGGAAATGATCAAAATACCCCTTTTGTATGATTTTTGAAATAACATGCAGGAAAAGCAATGCAATGATTCAGAGAGTTTTCAAATGACTTGTAATGTAAGAAAGACATTTTGGGATGATCCTATGCAAGAAAAACACAGGCAAAACCATGATTTGAAAATACCTTGAGACAGAGACAATAAAATATGCAGATGAAAATAAAGTGAAGATTCAAAGTAAAACAACAGTAAATTGACAATTATCAGTGGTAGAAAAGAAATTTGAACGAGTATTTTTAGGTCCAAAATCAGGGTATAACAGGTGCAGTTTATGGCTTACCTTGTGTTGTTTTTGGTTTGTTGGGCTGGCCAAATTTTCAGTGTCTCAGCTTTCGAATGTGCTTTCAATCTTGAATTATGCTCTTCACCCAGCACTTTTCGCTCGCGCCCTGTAGTCATTCCAAAAATACCCCTGCGCTAGTTAACTCACGTGGCATGAGTTAACTCACGCTAGGGAAAATGTGAATTTTCTTATTCATTTGGCAACTAGTACTGCTTTATGTGTAATTGCTATATATGTTATACCATGCAGCAAGCAACCTTGTTCTATCCACTAGTTCATATTAGAGAATTTTATCTAGTATAAACACCTATGATTAACATGTGTTGTTTAGACAATAGTGGTCGCCACCTAATCATAGGCTAATATAGCCATCTTAACATGTGTTGTTTGTCCAAAACTCCACCTCATCCATCTTCTTTTTCATTGAATGCAACCTTGCCAACTTCTGATTTTGGATTGAAATGCATCTTGGCTATGCAGTAATAAAAACGCGATTGTCTTTTTGGAATTATGAACTAGCGTGAGTTAACTCACGCAACGTTACTTAACTAGCGCATAGTTTTACACTTGCATTAGTTAATTAATGCAAGGGTAAATTTAAAACGGCTACAAGCCGCGAGCAAAATGTGCAGGGTGGAAAGCAGAATTCTTCAATCTTTTATTGTATTGATTTAATGTTTTGGCCCTTGTTTGTTTGTGGCAGGACGAGTTTTGGATTGATAGATTGCTACCTTCTTTATATCGGTGTCTATTTTTGGCTCACCTATTCATTTCTTGTGTTGGGATTTATGCTTAATAAAATTTCCTGATTATATCTGCATGAGGAGGGATCAAGTTACATGAAAATATTACACTCACCCACTTATTATATATAATCTAGAATGAGCAAATTTGAGTTTTTTTAGTCCATTAAAAGAAATTTCTCTCAATTTGGCAATGTAATATTTGAATTCATTTCTTCAAGAAAAAATAAATTTGAATTCATTTATTTTGAACGCTTCCATGGATTTCGTGAATCATCATTAAAACATTTGTCTTCATCTCTTCTACTCATTGTTCATCCATATTCAAATCCTTTTTTTCTTGGTTTAGCTTCTTTTATATAAATATATGGCCATATTGACTCTTATAATCCACGATCAACTTTTATAATTTTGTTCGCTCAAAATTTTATAACATCGTATTTGTGTTCACCAAATGGATCCAAACCAAAATAAACATTCTTCAATTTCATGCAAAATTTTCAACCTCCCTCTTATTCAAATTTTGAAAATCCTTCAAATCTTCAAACTCCTTATTTTCATATCCACATATTAATCCAAATAATAATAATTTTTCATTTTCTAGACCTCATTTCCGTATCAATTTCTCATGTTTAATATTAATCACCACCAACTAAGTCCACATTTGATGATGAAAAAGAGCAAGAAACAATGTCAAACTTTGTGCTGCAGATCAAACTCCACTATTTACCACAGAAGTTGGGCTGGATAATATTATGCTTAACGAGGAAGAACATACTACTCATAAACAATAGAGTATAAGATTCACCCAGGAAAATAAACTCCTCACTCATGGATAAATATTTTTAAGGACGCCCGTTTGCAGGGACGGTTCTAAGGCCCAGCGAACCCGGGCACTCGTCCGGGCTCCGGGCCAAATTTTTTGCAATTTCTTGTGTAAATCCCTATGAATTTCTTATATAAACCCCTATAAATTGGGCAATTTCTTTACATTTTTTATTATTTGTTTGCAATTTCTTATGTACGCCCTATAAATGTGTTGCAAATTTTTTTTTGCCCGGGTTTTACAATATTCCTGGCTCCGCCACTGCCCGTTTGGTTCATCGGAGGGGAGGGGTTTTAATAGAGGAGAGGGAAAGGGAGGGAAGGGAATGGGAGATATTTCAATTAAATATATGTTTGGTTCAAATGATGGGAGGGAAGGGGAGGGATTTTAATCAAATATATGTTTGGTTCACAAGGGAGGGGAGAGATTTTAAAACTAAATTACTTTTTTATCCCTCTAATATTAAAATAGTATCATGATTTTTAAATTATTCACTTCATAAAAAATTAAACATGAAAACTCAGTAACCGAAAACTCCATAAATAATCATACGCAAAACTTCTGACAAAATTATATTGCATATTCATATATATTAGATTTATAAAATAATCTAGGAAAATACAAAAAAAAAATTATTGTTAGAACTGATATATAAAATATATTTATAAAAAATCCAGCACAAAATTTGTTGATAATGTTTTAATATATAATACAATTAAAAAATATTAAATAAAAAAATGAGAACAAAGTTAGTACAAAAAAAAAAAGAATTCTCCTAAAAAAAATATTAGAAGAGAGGAATATGTGGTTCTACAAAAAAAAAAAAAAAAGGATGATATAGGCACGTTAAGAAATAAAGGTAATAAGCAATATATTGAAAACACTTAAATATTTAATAAGAATGATTTTGACATTTAAAAATAAATATGAGGATAATTATGTCAATGTAATTAAAATTGCATTAACTCATTTATCTTTCCCTCCCCTCCCCTCCCCTCCAAAAAACTCCAATTTAAGGGGGAGCAATAAATGAGCTTATGAGGGATTTTGCTCCCCTTCCTCTCCCTCCCCTCCCCTTCTAAAAATTGAACCAAACACAACAAATTTAAAATATTCCCTCTCCTCCTCTCCCCATCAAAACTCATGAGCCAAACGGACCGTAGTAGTAATTCAAAGAGCAAATGCTTTTTACCAAAAAAATTAGAGGTGATTACAATAAGCATTGTGATCATTTTCTAGCAAATAGACGAACTCATCTTTAACTTCAACAGGATTTTGTAAAGTATATTTTGACAACATTTTTGAAGTGATAGTCAAAAGATTAGTTGTTATATAAATTGTTCTTTTCTTTATTTTTCACTATTTGCTGTATTATTAATAATATTGAAAAAAATATAATTTATAATTGAATTATTTAATATTTCAAAATTAGATAGTTATGAATCAATAAATAAATTACTCTTAAAATTTGAAACAGAATCCATTGATCGTGAGAAAACATAAAAGAATTTGGATTAATGGAAAGAACAATACCATGAGATTTGAAACACTTGTGGAATTGACTTCAGGAACATTGCTTTGTAAGAGAGAGTCAGCAATTGCCTATATCCGAATCTGCAGGTTTAGAAATCTTCTTATAAAACATTTGTCTTGAGTGTGGCCTAATTAAGATGCCATAATGAGCACATCTTGGTACCTTTGAGCTTGTTATCATATTAGTATTCTTGACAGCAATAGCAGAGGGAGGATTGTTGGAAAATATAGGTGGAGCAAAAACTTCCCTTTGTTTTTCTTCTTGCAAAATGAGGGAAAAACACATTAGTTATGGGAGGAATGGGATCAATGGACTTCCCTTTGTTCCATCTGGTTGTAATCTCACCAAGGTTGAATGCCACCATCAATTTAAACTAAGTCTTATCTTTTGCTAGTTTCTTTGTATCGGTATCTATTTCCGGCTCACTAATTCATTTCTTGTGTTGGGTTATATGCCTGATAAAATTTGTTGTTTATATTTTTTTTAACGGCAAAATTTATTAATAAACAAGTCTCTGCACAAGACAAATAAAAATCGACGTAACAAAAACAATAGAGTAAAAGACATCATATATAAACAGAACATTTATCAAAACACTAATACAAACACCATCTAACCGAGGGCTGCCACCAATGCTAATTAAAAAGTAATCACCAAAACCAAGTTCAACACATAAATTAAACCCAACATTTTCAACACCTAAATCAAATCCGAAATTTCACACCCGCATAAATCAAACTACAAGAAAATATGAGTTTATATAATTTAGGATGGTCAAATTTGAGTTTCAGTCCCTAAAAATAAATTTCTCTCTATTTGAACTCGTTTATTTTGATCCCTCGTTAACCTTTGAGAGCTGTCTGTCAGACCGTGACGTGATATGGTTAGGCTGACATGGACGTGTGCAAAGGGGCATAACTAGGTATTAGTTTGGTGAATCGTCACTAAAACAATTATTCAATTCACTTTAACAGGGACTGAAACAAAAGAGGTGGAAAACATTTTTTTTAAGAAAGGTGGTAAATATTTGTCTTCATCTCTTCAACTCAATATTAATCAATCCATGTTCAAATCCTTTTTTTAATTTCTTCATATAGCTTATTTTATATAAATATATGAACATCGACTCTCTTTTTTTTTTTTTGAAGTATGAACATTGACTCTTAAGTCACTATAAACTTTTATAAAAATAAAATAAAAAAAATTGAGGGGAAACTTTTATAAATTTGTTCGCTCAAAATTTTACAACATCATATTTGTGTTCACCAAATGGATCCAAACCATAATAATCGTTCTTCAATTTCATGCAAAATTATCAACCTCACTCTTATTTGAATCTTTGAAATCCTTCAAATCTTCAAACACTCGTCCTTCTTTTCTAATCCGCATAATTATCCAAATAATAATAATTTTTCATTTTCTAGACCTCATTTTCTTATCAACTTCTCATGCTTTAATCACCACCATCTAACCACTTTTGATGATGAAAAAGAGCAAGAAACAATGTTAAACTTTGTGCGGCAGGATCAAACTCCACCATTTACCACTAAAGTTGGGCTTGATAATATTATGCTCAATGAGGAAGAGCATACAACAAACAACAAAGAGTATAAGGTTCATCCGAGAGGAAGATAAACTCCTCACACATGGCTAAATATTTCTACGGATGCATTTGTAGGGGTAATTCAAAGAGCAAATGCTCTTTAGCAAATAATTACAAATGGTTATAATGAACATATCTTTATCATTTTTCAGAAAATAACGAACTCATCTTTAACTTCGACAAGACTTTGTGGAGTACATATTTTTTTGGGTGGTGGTTGGGGTTTGAACTCGGACTTTACATATATTATGTATTGTTTGTATCAGTTGAGTTAAGTTCACTAGGACTTTGTTGAGTACATTTGGTAACATTATAGGAGTGATAGTCAACAAGATTAATTGTTATATAATTACTTTGTTTAGTTTTCATAATTTTTTAATTTTTAATAATATTGAACAAAAATATAATTTATATTTAAATTATTCAATATTTCAAAAAATAGATAGTTATGAATCAATAAATAAATTCATCTTAAAATTTAATGATATAAAATTATCATTGAAACTCTTTTTTTTTTGTGATTGCCGGAGTTCGAACTTCTAACTTTACATATATTATAAATTGTCTCTACCAACTTAATTAAACTTTGTAATAATTCATTTTATAATTGTTTTCAGTTGTTGAGCAGGATAAATTAAATGTTTATTAAGTATTAATTATAACAGTCTCATGAGCATAACTCAATTGGTAGGACAATGAATTATTATATGCAGGGGTCGGTGTTTGAACCCTGGACACCTCACTTATTCACCTTATAAGGTGAATTCTAACCACTAGGCTACTTGACAAAAAAAAAAAATATATATATATATATATATATATATTATAACAAGAGAATCGTAAACACGCAATATCCATTTACGCACCTCTAACGTGAGTTCAATTGTGGATTGTCTTACTGATTAGGAATTGATTTAAATAATTAGACTATTTGGATGTGGCCCATAATAAAAAATTTATTCGGCTATAAATGGAACCTACCTATAAAGTAAATCAATCGTAACTATTACTCCTTACTGAACGTATAAGCCCTTGGTCTCTATCGACCGTCGAAGGTCTCGAAAGCCCTAACTCTTTTCCCTCATATAGCACTTTCAGATTTCTGCCATGTCTCTCTCAACCCTGAGTTATCACACTAGAGAAGACACGGAGGTGAACTTTCCTCGACCAACAACGGTGAACAACAAAACCGATGCACCAATTCAAATCACAACTGAGCTGATTCTTATCGAAGATAAGGAACTCCAACAGATTAAATTACCTGAAGTTGATTACTTGAACCACACGCTATTAAATTACCCATGCAAGATTGTGGCATTTGAAAAAGAAGCGAGGGAAAATCCTTTCAACTATGATTCCTGGTTAAGCTATATACGATTGGAAGAAAGTGTGGGGGATGAGGAAAAAACTAGGGAGGTTTATGAGAGAGCTATATCTAATGTTCCTCCAAATCAGGAAAAGATTTCCTGGCGGAGCTATATTTTTCTGTTCATTAAGTATGCACTCTATGAAGAGCTTGATGCTGGAGATATGGAGCGAGCAAGAGATGTGTACAGGAGGTGTTTCAACCTGATGGCTCACAAGAAGATCTCATCTGCAAAGTTATGGCTTCTAGCAGCACAGTTTGAAATACGTATGCTGAATTTCAATGGTGCTCGTCGAATATTAGGTTATGCAATTGGAATCGCTCCTAAACATGAGCTATTTAAGAAGTATATTGAAATGGAATTGGAGCTTGGTAATACAGATCGATGCAGGAATTTGTATGTAAAGTATCTGGAGTGGTCAGCTAAAAAATGCAATGCATGGAGCAAGTATGCAGAAGAGTTGGAGAGATCTTCATCTGAGACTGAACGAGCTAGAGCAATATTTGAGTCTGCAATTGCTCGACCAGAGCATGAGTTGTTATGGAAGGCATTCCTTGATTTTGAGACTGCTAAGATTGAATTTGAGAGAACAAGAGTGCATTATGAAAGAATTCCTAATAGGAAAAAGCA
Organism: Medicago truncatula; assembly: GCF_003473485.1. NCBI lineage: Eukaryota > Viridiplantae > Streptophyta > Magnoliopsida > Fabales > Fabaceae > Medicago > Medicago truncatula. The sequence goes on along the minus strand of NC_053045.1, from coordinate 57,418,935 downwards.
GCACTTGGAGATATGGATAAGCTATGCAGAGTTTGAAGCAACAGCTACTTATAAGGCGGGTTTAGAACAAAAGAAACAATGCATTGAGCATGCCAGAAGGGTGTTTGAGGAAGCTGTGAGTTACATCACATCATCAGCTCCAGATTCAAGAGAAGAAAGGGCGATGCTTTTGGTGAAATGGCTCAACTTGGAGGCTTTCTCTGGAGAGTTGGGTGATGTTAGCTTAGTCCTGCCTAAGCTGCCCAAGAAGCGACAGAAGAGACTAAAAGTGGCTGCCCAAGATGGTTCTTTTAGAATTGAAGAATTTTTCGACTATCGATTCCCTGAGGAAACTCAGGCAACCCATCTCAAGAAGCAAAAATTGTCATGTAGTGTGGCTTGATTCTGTTATTAACCGGAAAATAGTGTAGCTTCAGAAGCTTAGTCAATTTAGTTCATACTATAAAGTTTGTAAATTAGTTTCTTATTTGGAAAAAGTTTGTAAAATAGAAGTCCATTTGAGGGACATCTGCTTTCCTAACATTGTAAATTGTGATTTTAATCAATATTTATTAAAGCAGAACTGTTTAAGGTTACCGAAAGTAAATTATTGATTGTACATTGATTATCACTAATTTTTCTGTGAGTAACATGTTTGGATTTGAAACTAAAAGAAAATGACTTGTATGCAATTGAAATTCTTCTGGCGTGCAGAGAGGCCTTTAATGAGGTTACCCTTCCCAATCTTATTGGAGTGTGCCATCTCCGGAATTACAAATGATTTTTGAAAAAGACAGCAGAAAATTGATTATCAGTGTCTAATTTTGGCTCACCTATTCACTTCATGCGTTGTGTTTTATGCTTAATAAAATTTGTTTATTATATCTATATGAGGAGGGGTCAAGTTACACACGATGCATATGGCATGTATGTCACTCATACACTATTTTAGGATTTTCCATATTTTTCTCCCCACCTCCCTGATATCCTCCGCTCAAAGATTTGGCTTGTTTCATTCTTGATAAATTCGGGATAAACTTCGTCGCTGTGTTTAGCATGGCTCTACACGAAAATATTATACTAATTGTTACACGTGTGCAAAGGACATGACTCGGAATGGGTTTGATGAATCAACATTAAAACAAGTATTCAATTAATTTTGACAGGGACTAAAACAAAAGAGAAAGAAAACATTTTGTCTTCATCTCTCTTAATGTTCATCCGTATTCAACTCTTTTTTTCTTCATATAGCTTCTTTTATATAAATATATGGACATTGACTCTTATAATCCACGATCAACTTTTATAAATGTGTTCACTCAAAATTTTACAACATCATATTGTGTTCAACAAATGAACCCAAACCAAAATAATCCTTCTTCAATTTCATGCAAAATTATCAACCTCCCTCTTATTCAAGTTTTGAAAATTATCAACCTCCTCCTTCAAAAATGTTGTCAAAATATACATGTTTACCCTTTGTAATATTAGTGATTTCCGATTTACCTCCTGTAAAAAAAAAAATCTGTTTAGATTCCAACCTTGTAATTTGAAGATTATTTGGTTTTGAACCTTCATAAATTTTGACGATACAAAATTGATGATATCGCAGGGGGTAAATTGAAATTCTCGCAAATTACAGAGGGCAAAAGTACCTTAAATTTTGTAATTTGATGCCATGAAGGTCCAAAACCAAATAATTTTCAAATTACACGGTTGGAATCTAAACAAATTTTTTTGCAAGGGGTAAATTGAAAATCGCTAATATTACAGGGGTACACATGTATTAACCCTTTAGATTTTATAATCCGAACAACCAAAAAATAGGAATTCCTTGCTTTTTTTGGATCATATAATCCGAATACCCCTCTTTTGTCAAAAATTCAAGGGAAAATAGTACGGATTATATAATTCAAACCGTATCAGTATAAATATTGAGCATGTTTGTAATATGGTTAACCGGTTTAAGGACCATAATAATCATCATAACCCTCATCCTTGTGTTTTAGGTCACTGTTAGTTGTTCCCACCATGTCCGAGTTAAAAAACTGGTTTTCAGACTACTTCATCAGATTGCTCCGAAACTTTCTCAAAAAATTAGAAGAAAAAATCAAGAATCAGGACACCCATACGGGACGCCGCCCTTTCAAAATCCAAAACTTCATCGTTTAGACTTGAAAAAATTTGCTTTAGTTTTATTTGATTATTAGAATTTTTTTTTGTGGTATTTTTAAATATTTTTTATTTTATTTGACATGTTTTTGTCATTTTTTTACTTTGTTTTTATTTTTTTTAAAAGCAAAACTCGAAATTGCTTAAATGGAATAGATTCTAATTATATAATCTGAACACATCTAAACTATATTCGGATTATAAAATCGTTTTTTTATAGGAAGATTATGAAATCTAAAACCACATATTCATTTATGTAGAGTGGGAAACATAATATTCCTAATTTAAATAATTAGACTATTGAGGCCCATTAATAAAGCTAATATTCTGGATGTGGCCCGTGATAAAAAAAATTTAGTCGGCTATAAATGGAACCTGCGTTGTTTCTGAAGACCTTGGTATCGAAAGCCCTAAGTCTTGAGAGTCTGAGGTCACGAAAGCCCTAACTCTTCTTTCCTCGCACAGCACTTTAAGATTTCTGCCATGTCTCACTCGACCCTGAGTTATTTCCCTAGAGAAGACACACAGTGGAAGCTTCCTCGACCAACAATGGAGAAGAACAAAACCGATGCTCCAATTCAAATCACAACTGAGAAGATTCTTATCGAAGCTAAGGAACTCCAAGAGACCAAAATCTGCACTCCGAAACAAAAATGCCCACGTTCCGTTTCTGAAGTTGATGACTTAAACCACACGCTATTAAATTACTCATGCAAGATTGTGGTATTTGAAAACGAAGTGAGGGAAAATCCTTTCAACTATGATTCCTGGTTTGAATATATACGATTGGAAGAAAGTGTAGGGGATAAGGAAAAAACTAGGGAGGTTTATGAGAGAGCTATATCTAATGTTCCTCCAAATCAGGAAAAGATTTCATGGCGGCGCTATATTTATCTGTTGATTAATTATGCACGTTATGAAGAGTTTGATACTAGAAATATGGAGCGAGCAAGAGATGTGTACAGGAATTTTCTCAAACTGATGGCTCACAAGAAGTTCTCATCTGCAAAGTTATGGCTTCTAGCAGCACAGTTTGAAATACGTATGCTGAATTTCAAAGGTGCTCGTCGAATATTAGATTATGCTATTGGAAAGGCTCCTAAACATAAGCTATTTAAGAAGTATATAGAAATGGAATTGGAGCTTGGTAATACAGATCGATGCAGGAAATTGTATGTAAATTATCTGGAGTGGTCAGCTGACAAATGCAAAGCATGGAGCAAGTATGCAGAAGATTTGGAGAGATCTTTATCAGAGACTGAACGAGCTAGAGCAATATTTGAGTCTGCAATTGCTCGACCAGAATTGGTAAAGCAAGAGTTGTTTTGGAAGGCATTCCATGATTTTGAGACTGCTAAGTGTGAATTTGAGAGAACAAGAGTGCATTATGAAAGAATTCCTAATCGTAAAAAGCAGCACTTGGAGATATGGATAAGCTATGCAGAGTTTGAAGCAACAGCTACTTATAAAGCGGGTTTAGAACAAAAGAAGCAATGCATTGAGCATGCCAGAAGGGTGTTTGAGGAAGCTGTGAGTTACATCACATCATCAGCTCCAGATTCAAGAGAAGAAAGGGCGATGCTTTTGGTGAAATGGCTTAACTTGGAGGCTTCATCTGGAGAGTTGGGTGATGTTAGCTTGGTCCTGCCTAAGCTGCCCAAGAAGCAACAGAAGAAGAGACGAAAACTTACTACCGAAGATGGTTCTTCTAGAATTGAAGAATTTTTCAACTATCGATTCCCTGAGGAAACTCAGGTAAACCATCTCAAGAAGCAAAAGTTGTAACAGAGAAATGTATATTAGTTTCTTATTTGGAAAAAGTTTGTAACAGAGACGTGCCTTTGAGGAACATCTGCTTTCCTAACATTGTAAATTGTGATTTTAGTAAAGCAGTGTTTAAGTTTACCGAAAGTAAATTATTGATTGTACATTTGCTTATAACTACTCTTTCAGTGAGTTACATGTTTAATTTGAAACTAAAAAAAATCATGTTTTGTATGTAATTATTAAATCAGTTCAACTATAAATTTTCTTATAAAATTGACAAGTACTAATGCAAGTACGTACCAAATCAAGAAGACATGAATATGTAGCTTTAAACTCATAAGTAAAATTTGCAAACTTCGATAACCATCTTACTTGCAGCTTTGTGACTAAATGATTGAAGAAAATTCAGCCTTGTACCTGTTTTTGAATATTTTTAACTGTCCTAAGTTAGGGCCATAAGCCCATTGAACTTTTCACTTTCCATTAATTGAATTCGCTATATATGGTGTATTGGTTCAGCCATCCTGATATTTGTAAGTTGGTTTAGATGTATGCTATAATTTGTGTTTCTACGTTTGTGCCGGTCTTGGTTTTTCAATTAAAAGGAATCAAGAGATATGACATATGATGGTGTAAAAGAAGTTTCCTTATTGATTCCAAAATCATTGCAAGATGTGCAAAATATGAACTGCTCAACAGTTGGTGATGATATTCTATCAGGAAATGCAAGCCATTATTTATAGATCGTAATTTTTCAATCTGTGCCAGTTTAACATGTAGAAAAAGTTGAATTACCAACTGAAATTTAAGACAGAAAATAATAAAATTAGTCTCATTCTAACGTCTGTAATGTTAGTTTGTTTTAATTCAAGTTTAGTTTAGTGATGATCATAATTAGTGGTTAATCACATTTAGATTCAGTTTGTTATGAATTTGTTACAAGTTAGTTAGAGATTAGCTCATAAGGTTAGGGTTTGTTACTTAGCTTGTACTTCAAGCAACCTAACCAAACTTGTGTATATAAGCTAAACTCTTGTACATATGTTACTACTTCAATAATACAATTACATTCTTCAATTATATAACCTTCTCTTCTCTCAATTCTCTCTCTAATTCACAAATCACAAATTCACATAAACCCTAAAATCAGAAACTGCTTCTGGTTTTCATTGCTTGTGTAACAAGCATCAAGTGTTGCGCTATCATGTAATACTAACACTCAAAAATTGAACTAGAGAAAATTTCATGTTTTTCCTTCTAAATTTTTCTGGCGTTAATTCAACTTATCTCTTGCTGTGTGCATCTTGGAACTTAATGTTGTGAGTCACCAAAAGTTTAAGAAGGAGTTAATACTAGAGTGCCAAACTATGGCATTATTACCAAGTGAAACAGAATTACAAGAATTTGAAGAATTTTCTGAAGACTTGCAACTTTGGCTAGGATGTGCTGAAAATATATCCTGTGCAGACAAGAACTTGCTGTGTTTCAGTTACAAATGAATATAGAAATTGCCAACTAGAGCTGTTAATGAGGTGTTCTGAAAAATGGTTATTAGTTTCCAATCCAAATCTTTTAGAATTAAGAGGCAGTTTATAGAAATTAAGGCAGGTTTATTTATAATCCTTACAATGTAAAGCTTTCTAAGGCTGCCGGTTCACAACCTATGCTGACACCGGTGTGTTTGACCTACTGAAAATGTTTGCCTCCACCTTTGCCTAATATATTTTTCAAAACATTTTTCTTTTTTTACTTATCTTCGTGTTCTTTTTGTATTGATCAATTCTTTTGTGCACTTATTTCAATTGGATATTACCCATTTAGTTATTAATATTCTTTTGCCATAGAAAGATCTATTTTCTGCTTTATGTTTTCGTGAGGTGTGATCATCGGTCTACCCACATAATTTAAATATAGTATTTGAATGAATAATATCTGTAATTAGTTTTTTTCAAATACCGGCATTATGTGTCATTACTATGTTGTTAAAAGAATTTATTTATAACTATTTATAATTTAAAAAGTTTAGGAGAGTTGGCCTCAAAGGGCTAGTTTTTTTTTAAATACCGACACTATGTGTCATTACTATGTTAATTTAAAAAGATTAGGAGTGTTGGCCTCCAAGGGCTCATCAAGGTCAAGGTAAAAGTCAATGTTCAAAGTGCACTTACAAAGGTACTTTTATAAATCACTCATCAAAGAGGCCATCACATCGATAGCGTGAGTTGAACTCACGACATTGTGAGTCAGTTGACTCTTTATCAACTTAATCAACCACCGTTTAACAAGTATTATATTTATAATTTGTTGATTTGGTTTTAACTTTGTAAACACCGCGCGCACACACAATGTCTTAATATAACTATTATTTTTACACACCATGCATGTCTGCAAAAATTTCACTCGAAGAATTCAATGTACAGAATAATCACCTATAAAATTTAAATATGTTATAGGTACTGACGTCCCAAACAAAATATATGAGTGTTAACATAAAAAAAATATGTATGTGAGTACATAATAGATATTTTATTTTATTTTTCTTTATCGATATAGTATGAAATATAATGCAATTAACTGTTTTGTACATATCTCGTTCGCCGGTGTAGGAAGATTGATTAAGGGTAGGGAAGATGTTGGAGGAAGGAATTGGACCGATGAGGGAGTTGAAGCTGACATTGTGTAAGGGTTTGACACTTTGTATTTGATGAATGCAGTGAAATAGATGAAATAGCTTTGCATTGAATTCAATGAAAAACACAATACAAGAGAAATTGATCGAATAAAGTGTAAATTGACAACTTAAGAAACTAGTAGGAAGATAGAAGAAGACTTAGTCCAAAAACTTAAGTCATTACTCTCAAAGGGAGAGAGGAGAGACTTTCATCATTTTTCTTCAAGTGATCATCCTTTCCCAATTTATGCACAATCACTAATCACATGTCCATTTACCTCAACCAATTACATTTTGCCAAGTGTATGTGTTATTTGAATCATAACACATTGAAACTCTCCTGAGTGATACAATTGCTTAAGCTTGAAGGGATCGTTCCGGTGAGGTTGTTTTTCAAGAGATCAACGTCGATCAAAGGAAGGGATGAAGTTTGTTGTTTAATTTGTTGTTGAAGAGATTGAATGTACAAGGATGTTGCCTCTGCAAATGTATATAGGTATCAAATCTTGAAGTTAATTTCTTGAAATGTCAAAGTGTTTGTAGTAACCCGTTAAGAACCCAATTTTGGTGGTAGTGTACCACCGAATGAATTGATGAAAACAATGAAATTGGTAAGTTTTGGAAGCTCACCAATCCTTTTGTGATATCGGTGGGACATATAAATAAACACAAACACACTAACAAAGAGGAACGGAACAGAGGAGAAGAGAATTTCTTTAACTCAATATTTCAATTTCCCTATTCTTAAAGGGATTTGGCCTCTTAAGCGATTCTTTAAAAGAAGCAATATGTCACGCCTGGTCAAGTTTGATAAATCACGCCAAAAATGTTGTTGTAGATATGTCCAAGTATTTCAGATTTTCCAATTTTTTTACGAAATTGGCAGTGTTTCGGAAAATGCGTTGTTTCCGATTTCCATGTGTTGTAACATTGATATCCTAGTTGGCAATTAACTTTCAATTAAACAAATTTCCGATGAGTTGGGCTCCGGGGCTCACTCCCTGGAGTCAAGGTAGACGTCAAGGCTCAAAATGCGCATATAGAGATACTTACAAGTCACTCATCAAAGAGATCATCACATCGATAGCATGAGTTGAAATCACGACATTGTAAGTTTGTTGACTCCTAATCAACCACGGTTTAAACAAGTATTGTATTTATAATTTGTTGATTTGATTTTAACTTTGTCAACACACGCACACACTCACACATTGTCTTAATACAACTATACAATATATACATTATTTTTTATGGGAACATAGATCTAATATATTTTTTTTATAAATTCATTTTTTATTTAGTTTAAAATAAGTATATTTTTTAGTATACTTTTATAAATACCTATTTTTATTGGTATTTCAGTTTCCTCAATTTTATGGTGAATGGAGGTTTAATTGAGTCATTCAATTTTTTTCCTTTTCACCTCCTCAAATTCAATTGTTTATACTATTGCTATATATTGATCGACTTCATATCCCAATATTTTGTAGCTGGTAAATTTTTGGCTTTCTTTTATTTGAGAAGATTCATTTCTAACGTGGATTAGTTAATTTAACTTCAATTGCATTTTGGATGTAGTGTTTTTTTTTTTTGGTAACATTTTGGATGTATAGTGTTACCATAACTTGTCTTATCTCCTTTGAATTTGTTAACTATTTAAGATACTACGACTTCAAATGTTTTTTTTCAAATGTTAATTAAAATGTCTATGACTTTTTGTTGGTAGAGCATTAATAAAATTTAAATTTTGCTGGTAGAGCATTAATAAAATTTAAATAATAAAAATGTAAAAATCAATAAGCTATATGATAGACTTTTAGTAAGTGTACTAAAAATATATTGAAGTAATAAAATAAGTTTGTATCACTCTGTTAATCTCAATTTAGCAATAAAGTGAATATTTATGATGTATAAATTATTTTGTTTGTAGATTTGATTTGATTGCATACAATTAAATGACATAAAATAAAGATTCAGATAGAAAATATAGATTTAGTTAGAAATTATGAAGAGAGATGAGATCAGTCTTTCGAATCATCTATATTCTCCTAATTGGTATACTGCACATATTCTTATGAATGATTATCTAGTTCAACGATAGTTAACAAAATAGTCCTAATCAATCCTTGAGTTAGGACCCTCTTCTCAAACTACAGTCCCTAATTCCCTAGGTGGTCTAATAATTGAAGGTTTTAAGAATGTTAACCTAATATCACTAACAAACGATTATTCATTCATATACTAACCATGTTTATGAGAACAATTCAATTAGGTCTAAGTCGAAAGCTATGATCAGTAGTCATTCGTTCTCACTAAATCATGTTTATATTTGAGAATATAAAAAGCATTAAGAACAATAATTGAATTGAATAAAAACTAGATTGTCATTCACACAAGAATCATGTCAGACCTAATCAAAGGAAATTAGCTAGACATGATTAAAATAATAAACAATATAGTAAAAAAAAATAAACCAATAGAGTTCTGTTGTTGCTGACAGCCTTGCACCCGGTTACTTTTCAATGGCCACTATTCTTATTGTTTTTCCATATCATGTGCTCCTATTTCTTTTTCTCCCTGTAGCGTGAATGAGCTGCTCCTTTTCTTTTTCCAAATGTCCATTCTCCTTTGTGCAGCAGCTTTCTTTTTATAGGTTCATGTAAGTAACCTACTTCCTTTCTTTTTCCGCAAGTTGTTTGTTTCCCAATTTCTCCATGTGACCAATTATTGTCACTCTTCAATTTAGGCCCAGTTAGTTTTCTTAATGCTAGTGACATCCCCATGTATTATCAACTCAAAAATATATGCCACTATGATATGCTTTCCGGACTCACTTTTCCTCTTTTGTTTAATTCACACCACAAAAGTAAAACTTCCAAATTATATGGTTCCTAAAATCGTGTCACGAAATAGCATTGTGACACGTTTTAACCAATGTCGAATGAATCTCATTTTGTTCTTCAAATCGTGACACGTTTTCAACAATCGTGATACGATTTTGCTTTCTTCAAAATCTTCTATTTTTCTTGCTTTCTTTGCCGTTTAAGCTTGTTTGCTAACTCAAAAATATCATAAAAAAACTCTAAAAATGTAAAATGACTGACTGTCATCACTATAAATCCATATAAATTTTCTATGTTGTTGGAGTCATTTAAAAAGATAAGTATATTTTTACAACTTACACTAGTTAGTATTCTACCATATTGCTATCCTTATTCAATCATATAGTTATTATGTAACTTGGTAATGTTGTGGTTGAGACAACCAAACTAGAGAGGAATCATAGCCCTTGATGCAATTTGGAAAGAGAATAATATTGGTAACAACACAATTCCAAACGATATACATTATTTAGTATCGTTACTTATTATTATTATTGATTTTCTTTTTCTTTCACTCAACATTTTGTGCATCGACGACTGTTATCCTTCCTTAGTTAGTCTAACGTGCTTAGAGCTGTCAAAAATGGGTCGGGTTCATGGGCCGGTCCATTGGCCCATATTTTTGAGCCGGGTTGGGCCTAAAAAACTAACCAAAAAATGTGCTCGGGCTTTTTCGGCCCAAGCCCATTTGGGCCAGACAAAAGTTGGGCCGGGCTGGCCCACCGGGCTTTGGGCCGGCCCATTGGCCCATATTTCATTTTATTTTTGTTAAAAAACAACATATTTTTTAAAAAAATTATCAACTAATTTAAAATTTATTAACAAAAAAATATTTAAATAAATAAACTTAATAAATATGGATGAATTTAGCTTACCATTTTAAATTTTTAAAGTTTATAAATTATTAATTTGATTTAATTGAAAGAATAATCTTGAGTTTAATTATTATTCAATGTTAATGTAAAAATTATTTATATTTTTATGTCCATCCAATCATATTTTAGCAAAAAAATAATGGTGAGTAACTAATACATAAGAAAATATATAAAAAAGGTGAATAAAATTTAAAAATAAAACATAAACGGGCCAGGCCGGGCTGGCCCATGGCCCACCCGGGCCGGGCTCTAGATTTCACAGCCCAATCATAAACGGGCCGGGCTGGCCCATTTCTATAGTCGGGCCTCTCGGGCTAGGCCGGGCCGGCCCATTTGACACCTCTAAACGTGCTACATGCTCACTACTCCTCATTTGGTTCCTTCATGCACGACATCTTACTAGGAGACGATGTGCGCTATGGTACCAATATATTTTTTCAATGTGTTTTCCCGTTACACATTATAAGAAAAACTTCTCGTAGACCATTCATCCCATAATTGGTCCAAATCAAACATGTTTAATTATTGAATTTTATGTTCATGGCCGAAACTAAAACTCGTCTTCTTTTCAGTTGTCCATAGACGTGCTTATATTTATTACCGCTTAGTTTTTCAGGTAATTGATTGTGTCCATATCCATAATCATAGTAAGAGATTTACCCTAACAATTGCGGTTATTTTGTAGACACCGTAAATGGCAAACTGGCTAACCGCCCCTCCACGAACCAATCTTAAACAGGACAGGGCTAAACAACTATAGTTGTAACTTGATTGAAAATCGCACCCCATCTTTTTTTATAATGGGTTGATGAGCTACCATGCATGTCAAATATCTATTATAAAATTAATAAATTCATTTATTCACACTAAAAAAATTAAGGAAAAATCAAGTATGCAATCCTTTAAGTTTGACTTTTACCGTCAATTTTTCTTTTTTCGATCAATTATGTTACATTTATTTGCAGGGAATATTTATTTTGTTGGAGTCATTTAAAAAGATAAGTATATTTTGTTACAATATGAATATGTAGAATACTTATACCTATAATTTTAATCAAAATCAAAGTAATTTTAATAAAAATAAAAAATTCATAAAAATTATCATTCATTTTTTTTATACATATTAACGCAATAAAAAGACTAGACATATGCATGCTCATCTAAACGCTAGTTTGTATAAACTTGATTGATATACATACATTTTAAACTATTAAATCTTTATGGATTATGATAGGGAGTTAAAATATAAAATTTTGTACTAAAAAGATAAACTTTTAAAAAATTTAAGATATTGAATGCATAAATTCCAAGATGATATTTTAAAGTCCAATTTGTATTTTGACATATTCAAACTCCAAATTTAAACTCTTTCCTATAAGGTAGTTATATGCATGATTTTTCTTCTCTTGTTATTATTTCTTTGTTTATAACAATACATATTTTTTTCCTTTATCTTGTCTTACAACGTTACATTACTATATATATATTGTTGTTGTTATCGTTCTTACACTTGGTCAATTTTCTTAGATTGGTTGATCTGCTTCTCCGACGAGGTGGTTTCTCAATAATGATTAATGATTGAGAGGTAATCATTGAATTTGATAATATGGGTTGCTTTCATTGTTTTGTACCTATCAACAAAGAAACATCTCATGTTTACTCCAGAAAGGTTACCTCAGGTATCTTTCTTTCTTTCTATATTTTCTTCTATGTTAAAACAAATTGAAATTCTTGATTCATTTGATATATTGCATCTCAGATTGTGCTTCCACGTTAGTTTAGTGAAATCATTTGATAGGGTAGGGGACATATCTATTAGCATCACGTTATTGAATTTCTTTCTTATTAAAAATTGTATTTGGCTACATTTATAACAACAATTGTGAGATGCATGCAAGCAAGCACATGTGATAGGATACATAGCTGCATTTAGTGAAATATTCATTGTCTCGGTTAATTAAATTTTGAAATTGTATAATTTTTACAGAGATGGGTTTGTGCCCCTAAAAATGTAATAGAAAAATGCCTTATCCACAAAAATATTAAGTTTGTTCAAATGAATCAAAATGCTTAACATTTTACGCAGAGTATTTATGCACCTATCCCAAACAATTGACATTTTTGAATGATTTAATTCATATACAGCGTCAGACCATCAGTGTAAAATATTTTTACACTACCAATAAATCATAATAGTCGGATAATTAAAAATGATTGGCTTAAATTATAATTACTTCTTTTTTTTATAATAATTATAATTACTTCTAAAATCATATATATGATTGTTTGTGATTCGTTCAAAATAGATTTTTTCCTTATAAATATATCAAAATTAAACTCTTTTTTAAATTAAAACTGTCGAAGTTGCATTTTTAACTTGTGATGTTGTGCAACATGTAATTTTTCAATATCAGATTATTTCCACTTGTCGTTGGGTTGTTTTATTTTTAGATAATTGGTAACGTGTTTTACAAACAAGCTCTTTCAAAGTATTATAATTTACCTATGGGTTTGCTCCTTTATCCTTATGAGCTTCTTGACATTGCCCTGATCTCTACATAATACTTTATCATTTGTGCAGAGAGATCAAAATTGCTGAGTTCCTCGAGTCCTAAGGCAGAATTGGAGAGTGTCTCGGGTCCTAAGACGCGTGATGAGGCAGAAGCCAATCCGCGTGCACATACATTCACATTACAAGAGCTTAAAGCCGCAACCAATAACTTTGCGCCGGAATGTTTTATAGGTGAAGGGGGCTTTGGGCCTGTATACAAAGGTTACCTTGAGAGCGCTAAAAACGTAAGTTGTGATAGCTGTTGCAAAGATTTTGGTTTTTGCAAATGCTAGTTCATCCAAGCATAAACTATATGTAGTGGTCAATTTTTCATTTCATTAACATTGTACATTTTAAATATGTGTGAATGAAAAATGATGTTTGTGCAACAGGTAGTTGCTGTGAAACAGCTAAACCTAAAAGGTGGTCAAGGAGATCGAGAATTTTTGGTGGAAGTTCTAATGCTAAACCTCTTAAAGCACAAACATCTTGTGAACTTGGTTGGTTATTGTGCTGATGGCAATCAACGACTACTTGTTTATGAGTATATGCCATTGGGGTCTTTGGACGAGCATATACATGGTCAGATTGCATTCACTTTCCTTTTTTAGAAACTTTTTGTTTCTTCTATTATTATGGTTCAAATTTATATATAAATATTCGACACCTGAAAGAATATTGTTAATTAATTATGAACACTTTTGAAATTTGTTCCAGATCTACCTCCTGATAGGAAGGCATTAGATTGGAACACAAGGATGAATATAGCATTGGGAATAGCAAAGGGGTTGGAATATATGCATAAGGCAAATCCCCCTGTGATATATAGAGACTTAAAGTCATCCAACGTCCTTCTCGGTGAAAATTATGATGCCAAGTTATCAGATTTTGGGTTCGCAAAACTTGGACCAATTGGTGATATGACTCATGTATCCACACAAGTAGTGGGAACATATGGTTATTGTGCCCCTGAATATCTTATGACCGGACAACTAACTATTAAATCTGATGTGTATAGCTATGGAGTGGTCATGCTCGAACTTATTTCAGGACGCAGGGCTCTTGATAATACACGACCGCAAGGAGAGCGTAGTCTTGTTGAATGGGTAAGTTCCTCGCTTAATTAATAAACTACTACACTAGATAAACTAAAATAAATCATTTCAAATAATTAATTAATATCTGTGTGGTGTGCAGGTCAAAAGTGTTCTTAAAAACCGTAAGAACTTTATCAAATTGGTTGACCCTCTACTTCAAGGTCGTTGTCCAATGGGAGGACTTAAACAAGCAGTTGCTATTGCGGCAATGTGTGTGCAAACACAAGCTTCTGCAAGGCCTCTCATTGGTGAAATTGTGGATGCACTTACATACATGACCAGAACTGACTCATCACCCAAATTGAAAAGATCTATGATGATTGAGTGTTAAGAGTGATATTTCAACATGGGAAATGAGCATCTTAGACCCAAACTCTAAATATATTACTTCATTCAGCTAATTAAAGAAAATTCATGACAACAGGAAATTTCAATGGAATCGTCACGTAGAGTTTGTTGTGACATCATAAATACTCGCATATGAACTAAGGATTTATAGATTCATATTACGAGGCAGCAAAGGGTAATATTTATTCCCCATGTGTGCTTTGTGCCTCAAGCCAAAACCTTTTTAACCCTCCAAATTTTGACTCAAAATAAAGACCTTGCAACAAAATACTTGTTAATAAATTATCAAGTGAGAACATATTTTAAATTTTTCTTCTAGCTTTTATTTTTGAATGGCAAATAGAGAAATAGAGAAAAGAGATTTAATACTACAAAGTTTTTTCGTGCCTATATTGCGGGTTTGAGTCATCATCTCACCATAATTGCTATTTTTTTTTTTTTTTGTCTATTAGCCTAGTGGCTAGAGCTCACACAATTAAATGTGGAGAAGTGGGGTGTCCGGGGTTCGAACCTCGGCCCCTGCATAAGTTATGCAATGTCTCTGCTAACTGAGTTAAACTCACGGGAACTACTATATCTACAATTTGTTTGCACTTTGATATTGGATAATTCAATTTTGTGGCAAATTTGTTTTTAAAGAATTTACATGTGTACATTGAAATTACACATGAATCGAAAGGAAACGGGCAACAAACTACACCACTAATCATTTAAATATACGAGTGACCAATATATTTTTTATTTTACTTTTTTTTTGTACGACTTGTGATGGATTTTTTATGTTACTATTCTTACATAAAATAAAGGTTTAAATATGTCTTTCGTCCTTGCACTTTCATCAGATTTTGGCATTGGTCCCTACACTTTTTTTTGTTTGGAATTGGTCCCTGCACTTTGTAAAAATATTGGTATTGGTCCCTCTATTAACTTTCTGTTAAAAAAAAACACAAAACTATTGGTATTGGTCCCTGCACTTTGTAAAAATATTGGTATTGGTCCCTGCACTTTGTAAAAATATTGATATTGGTGCCACGTGGCGTGAAATGATTGGGCCACGTGGCACTCCGTTGGTTTTGTGTTTTTTTTTAACAGAAAGTTAACAGAGGGACCAATACCAATATTTTTACAAAGTGCAAGGATCAATGCCAAACAAAAAAAAGTGCAGGGACCAATGCCAAAATCTAATGAAAGTGCAGGGACCAATGACACATTTAAACCTAAAATAAATCATAGGTTATGGGTGTGAAAATATGTTAGAATAGCTTGGTGGGTTTAGTGTTAGTTTTTTTTTATGTCAGAGTGTTGTCCAATGTATACTATGGCTCTGTTTGGTAAACAATAGTGAATAGTTGATAAATTAGTTTACATTGGATGAGTTTATAATGTATATTCTTTCCATTATTTTTTAAGTGTCTTTTTAGAAAATTAACACCAAAATAGCGAAGTGTATTTTTGCACATTTTCTTCCTATTAGACCCTGATTTTAATCCACTAATAAATTCCTTTTTTTTTTCTCACACATTTTATCTTTCCAATAAATTTAATGTTATTTTTCTCTCGTAACAAATATAATTGTTAGCTATTATCTTTTTCTCCAACAAAATTCTATTTTTGTACGCGCTCTCTCTCATAGCAAATAATTGTCAATTTTCTAAATATTACACGCATCTTTTTAATTATTTTAAGTCAATATAAAAATTATATTGATGAAACTTCTTCTTCTTCATTGTCATCTTGTTCTTGTTCTTGTTTCTTGTCAAATGAGTCTTCAACTATTGCTCCCTCTTCACCTCTCATCAGCAATTCCAACGAGTCTTCCACTTTTTTTTCCATTTGAACATTCATGGAGTCTTTTATTTTTCTTCTCTCAAATTTGTTCTTTTACTTTACACTTGAAATTTTTAACAATTGCTACTCATCTTATTTATAGAATTTTAATACTTCTTGTAACTATATTGTTTATAACAAAATTTTGTTTAAATTTGAAGATGACAAGAAACAAAGTTTTCTTTAGAAACAAACTTTGTTCCAAATAGATATCATTAATTAGTTTTATTGAAAAAGATAAGAGTAATTGATAAATCATATACTTAAATTACCAAAAAGACAGTTAAATAGGAACAAAAAATTCACCCTAAAAAGACATTTAAAAAGGAACGGAGGGAGTAGTTGATAAGCTAACTTATAGCTAATAGCGGATAAGATAATTGATTGAAATGTAGTGTTTGGTAAAATTAATGATTGAATTAACTTGTAAATGTAAAATGACATGAAAATGATATATTTAATTAATATTTAATAAAAAATCAATTAAGATTGTAGGGATAAGAACCAACTTGGGTTGGTATGGTGTGGTATTCGCTTGGGACTTGAGAGTGTGCTCCTTGTTGAGGTCTCAGGTTCGATTCTCCCCAGTGCCAATTTAGGTGGGCTAATTTAGTTTCTTCAAAATAAAAGTTGTAGGGATAAAATTGAGATAAATAATGATAAGCTTTAAGGTATAGCGACTTGAATTACCTTATCGAAATCCGATATAAGTCAGTAAAAATAAGTTATAAGCTCATAAGACAGTGATGATTCCCAATGGATCTCTATTTATCAAATGAACTTATAAACTATAAATGATAAGCTCAAAAACATGTCTTACCAAATGCCTTATATCATCTAAGTCTCATTTTTTTCAATTTATATACACACACAAAAAATAGGTTGAGCATACTATTATCACTATAGTAAGCAAAAAGTGGTTAAAGAAAGGTGATACATTTGATCCAAATTTTGACCATATAGGTAAACTTTCTTTGGCCTGTTTTACACTTTTACTTATAATTAGGAACGCTAGAAGTATCTTCTAAATCCTAAAGACACGCAATGACCAAATAAACGCACATAAAAGTAGAACTTATGAAATACAGGTTTTTTTAAACAACTTATGAAATACAGTTATTGACATGTGTATTTGATTGATTAGGTAAGTCGAGTGAAGCAGCAAAAATAACCGTAACTAATTGAGTACAAATTTCAGACTTCAGACACTTTGTCAACAAAAACAAAAATTAAGTACAAATTTCAGACTTTCAGATACTTTGTCAACAAAAACAAAATGAATTTTGTTTTTTTACCAAACACAAAACAGACGTGCCCAACTGATTTTCCAAATACATCCATGCGTGAGTTAAGTCACGCAGCATGACTTAACTCACGCACCTAATAGAGTTCAGCGTGACTTAAGTCACGCACCACTGACATGTGCGCAAGTTAACCCACGCAGGTTGGCCGATGGTCTGAGCTCTCAAGAACACACGTTTTTTGGACGGTGGTCAGGTTTTCAATCTTGATTTTACACGTTTTTTTACAGGTTTTAAACTTTTTTTTTACTACATTTATTGTAGTCATAACATATGTTACTATTCCCACCTATAAATATCCCTCCAAACTTCCTCATTTCCTCACATCATCTCACATTCTCACTCTCCTCCTCACTCTCTCCCCCCTATGAATCACCTTCTTTTCCTTCTTTTTTTAGTCTTTATTTTGGTGTAAAAAGAGATCAATCTTGAGGTAAAAAGATGATTGGTGAGCATCCTTCTTAGGGTAAAAAGAAGCAGATTTAGTTTTACCTTAGGGGTAAAACTAAATCTACTAAATGTGCAGATTTAGTTTTACCCCATGAAAGTTGGTTTTCTTGTGGATTTCTTTTAGTTTTACCACAAGAAGGTAAGTTTTCTTGTGGTTTTGTTTTTTAGGCAGATTTAGTTTTATCCATTTGCAAATGTAATAAGAATTATATTAATAAAATGATATTTTATATCTATTATTTTTGTTCCTTTATTTTTGTTAATTTTTGCATTTATTTTATGATTGTGTATTGAATAAATAAATTTGAATAAAGAGACTAATTAAACTCAGCCTGAATTCAAATAAAAATTGCGTATTAAATAAATTTAAATAAAGTTATGTATTAATCAAATCAGTTTAACACATGCAGATGCTAAGGCACGCTGCGAGAGTTCACTAAGGTAGGATTAACACTTGCGTTAGTTAACTCACAGAGAGATAGTAATTTTGCTTATTTTGGTTGGATGGGAGCAAAACTTGTTGAGAGAAACATAATTCAAACAAAAATTACTATCTCATTAGGTTTAAGTTTTATTATTAATCATGAGACCTCATCTTTTTTAACCATTCTCACATTATCTAAGGATTCCCTTTTCTAACCAAGTTGCTTGGATTTCAATGGCAAGGAACTCCTTCCAAGGATGTATCCGGGGAATACTGAATTCAATTCCCAAGGGGAACAACGCTTGGCCAGTGCGCATGCCTCTACGCACGAGCCGGATTAGTCGACCACCTTTGGTGGGTCGGAAATCGGTGCAAAAGCCAAAAAAAAGAAAAAAAGAATTCCCTTTTCTTAAACACAATTATTATTAAAAAAAAATCTCTTTTGTAAAATTACCGCTGATTGCAAACAATTAACAACCGTTTCAAGATCGTTCATGAATCTGAAATGTACCGGTACTCTTCTTTCCTCTCATCAACATCATTAAGGATAAACTAGTGTACCGGTATTTTCTTTCTTAACTTTATAGATCTAAAGATGGATCGTTCTTGAATCTGAAATGTGTCCCCAATGCACTGGTTTGCCCATTTTACATACATCAAATAACATTTCATCGTTTCAAAATTGTGTAGAGATGTTAAAAAACCTGTTGCGTGTTTTTTTAACCAAAAAACGATTACATGTAAAATAGGCAAAATGGTAATGCATTGAAAATTTCTAATGCCATTTTTATGCATAGAAATACAAATTAACTCAAATTAACTGCAGAATGAATCGAAACGTTTGGTTCTAAATCCAGTAGCCTAGTTTTACTGTGTTAGGCAAGATATCCTATAGACTAGTTTATTTGGCAGACTAGTGTTCTACTTTGAAAACAAGCAAAAAAAAGCATGACCAATGTTTAATTGATTTGATCTTCTTAATAAGGTCCATAAAGAGTTAACAATACTACCATAGTACATAATAAACTTGCTGCAGTTAATAAACCAGTAATTTAAGAGCCCCTAGACTGAACTTGGGAAGCAACAATCAATAGACATGTTTACAAGGCCATACCAAAATCACCAAGCTTTAAAATCAGAAGTTAGCCTACAAACAACCCTCCTTTACCAGATGTAGGGCTTACATCCATTTACTTTTTTCTCTTCCCCTGCCACAATAATACCAGTTTGTTTTAGTGAAATCGCAGAATTTAGGTAAGCAAGATGATGGAATATATAATACATTGGAAACAAACATACCGAGCTAACATAGTAATCCATAGTTAACTGCTTCCGCTTCTTCAGAGATGGACTCTCTGCCTGTCTTGGTAAGACGCGCTTTGATGGAGTTGTACTCTGAAAGGTTTGTAGAACTTAAACTTAAAAACAGTTATATAAATATGAAATAAGAAACTCATTAGGTAAAAAAGGGGACTAGATACAAACCTTGGAGGCAAGTTTCTTCTCTTTACGAGCTTGTCTCTCTCTTTCATCATATTCTTGATTTTCCTTCTCTACCAAACGAATGAGGGTGTCACATCTCCTTGTTAATTCCTGAGTTGTGCGTGACTTTACAAACCAATCAAAACGAAACAAGGGTGACATTCGAAATGCAGCTTTCAATTCATCCCAATTACCATAGCCAAGCTTGTGAGTCATGCATATCTACCACAGTAAAATAATGAAAGAATTTTCTGTTAAAAAACAAGACAATAATGAACTGGGCATAAATGATTTTAATAAGAATGGACTACGAAAATGAAAATTAAATAAAATAAAATAAAATACAATACACACCATGAATCGATCACATTCTTCATTGTATAATTTCCCTTTGTTTTGTCCATATAGTATCTTCAACTCTAGCCAAGGATTCTTGTAGCGGTCTAACTTCTTCCCAATAGCTTTCATGATCTCATCTTTCCGAGCTATTCTAGACTCCCCTCTTTCAATGTTTTTAATAATTCTATCGTAATCTACATGGAATGAATGAAAATACATAATTCAGAAGATCCCTTATATTTTAAGATACATTTATTCCAAGTTTCAATTAGTAAATCTAACACATAAAAAGAACCAAAATGAAGATGCATTGTAGCTGTCTCAATAAAATGCTAGTCTACAGTCCATCTCAACATATCAGAGTTGTCGGCCCATCGATGAAGCAAACTAAAGTTACTAGGGTTGGGCAAGGATTTCAGATAATTTGTACAGCCGTCAAATCTCATAGCCACAATTGTACCAAAAAACAAGTAAAAACTGACTTTATCACAAAAAAACAAAACTTGCTAGAAAATATAAATATAAATACACATTTGGATTCTGCAAAATATTCACATTTCATGTGCATGGCAACTTACCATTCAATTCCTTGTATCGCTCTCTGAAAACTTCTGCATATCTTTCAACTTCTTCTTCCGTCTTTCCTTCCATCTCAGAAGCAATACTTTTTATATCATTTCGACCATACTTTTCACATGCCCTAATGAAAGTGTTAAAATCTTTTCGGCTCCATGATGAAAATCCCTATGTTCACCAAATACCAGAATTAAAAATAAATATACAGATCTATATCAAAGCCTAGTTAATAAACAAATTCACTCACCTGCTCTAGCAGGTGCTCCTTTTCTTCGGACTCTTCAGCAGTCAATGGCTCTCCCACTTCTAAACATTCAACAAGCACGCCATTATTAAATTGACTGTATATTTACACACAAATAATTAGGTGAAAAACTGTATGGGTGCTTATGTACCTTCTGGTTCATCAACATCTATGGAGTCTTTTACCTGATTCTTCTGATGTGCTTGCTGAAATTTTATTATACAATATCAATACCAACACATATATACATTTGCTGAGGTAAACTGAAAAATGTGAATCAGCTGTTTATGTTACCTACCATTAGATAACGAACTTCCTTTTCATACAGCTCACTCAGCCTGTGTGTGTTGAAGAACTGAAAATCATGCCTGAAGAAAAACACAATTAAAAATAATCAGGCAAAATAAGCAGCAAACTTTTTTAGGGAGAAAAAATTCCTTTTGGTGAGAAGCTTACAATTGAGGCATTCTAGGAATTCGGGGTTCTTTAGGTTTAGTAGGAGCACCTTGGCGCATTGTTTGTTTGAAGTATTCAGACTCTGAGTAACTAAAGTAAGAACCACCCCAATCCCCCAAAATAATCACCATACATCAGATTGTGAAAAGAAAAAGAATATCATTAAACAATTAAATTAATTAAAAGTACAGAAGGCAGTGTTTACTTTCGCTTCCTTTCTCTTCTTGATGGCTCAACCCAGTTGTCACTCACAATTTTTTTGAAATCAACTTTGTCCTCATCCTTCTCATCATCAAAATCAAGCAAATCAGCAGCTACAAAATGAAAAACAGCAATATACAGAGGTTAAAAGCCATGTTAAATTGCAAAACAGGAGCCAGAGACTTTTGTATGAATCAAGAATCAGTGAATACATGGAACAATGATAAATTAATTAGCTAAAGCATCAAAATCAAACAACAGATTTGCTAGAAAATATCAAACTATTTTTATCAAAAAAAAATAATCCAAGTATTGTGTGCAAAACATTTTAAGGTTGCTTACTGTCATCCATCTTAAATTTGATTGCATCTTCAGTAAATTTCTTCATCTTAGCATCAAGTTCAGCTGTTGATTCCTCTCCTTTGGCGATAATTCTATCAATATCTTCATCTGTAATTGTACTGTCCTTGGAACTAAAAACCATTTCAGCACCGAATCTAACCATTTGGAGCAAATCGTCTTTATTAACAGCTGCATACAAAAACCAATAAGACCACATCATACAATGCTCAACTCCTAAATGAAAGAAATTACAAAATAATTCATCCTAAAAATCCTTACTCTTCTGCTCAGCTAATCGCCCTTGCTGAATTACCAGAGCATCAAGTGCAAGCTTTTTGTAAGCCCTTTCAATAACTTTTTCCTCAATCGTATACTGTACAATTAAATAATCAAGATATGGACACAAACAGAAAATAAAAACTGGAAAGCACCAGCATATAAAATGGCTACAAAGCACATGGGACAGTATTGCAAACCTCGGTGCAAAATCTGAAAACTTGAACTTCTTTCTTTTGACCAATCCTATGAGCTCGATCTTGAGCCTGCAAGTCAGCTTGTGGGTTCCTGATCCAACAGCAATTTTAAAAACTATCAATTGGGAACTAACAGCTAGGGTAGAATCATTTTTAAAAACAAATCAGAAAATTGTGGAGCCAATTGAAAAACTCACCAGTCACTATCATAAAGAATAACAACATCGGCAGTAGCAAGATTGATGCCAAGACCTCCGGCTCGAGTAGACAACAAAAAGACAAATTTCTCACTTCCTGGTTTGTTGAAAGCCTCAATGGAAGCATCACGGTCATCTCCACCAGTATTACCATCTATGCGACAGTATTGGTATCCACGAAACATCAAATAATCTTCAAGTATATCTAGCAGCCTAGTCATCTGTGGAAGAATCATAAAATAAAACAGAAGCACAAATAGAGATGCATATACCAGGCTACACAAAAAAAAAAAAAAAAAAAAGCATGTGAAGAGAATCTTATTATCAAATCAACTGACCTGTGAAAATATTAGGACCCTAGAATCCCGCTCTTTTAGCTTGGGAAGTAATTTATCCATTAGAACCATTTTGCCTGTCGATTATTTTTTTTAAGGAAAAAAAAACCTTCATTATAATGATCAGTCTGAAAATGGCAACCAGGAATTTCTTAGTGTAAATAAAAATTTACCAGCACTGGTAATGATATGATCTCCTGTTGTGTAGGGAGGACCAGGTTCAGCTCCTTGGAAAAGATATGGGTGATTACAACATTTACGAAGTTGCATTGCTATATTTAGGAGACGTTTCCGTTCTCCACCAGCATTCACAACCTCAAGATCCTTCTGTAATAAAGCCTTATAATATTGTTTCTGCATTTGGGACATGCCTACTTTGAGAATGGTTTCCTTTTTTGGTGGCAACCCTTTCTCGACATCTGATTTCAACCTGCGAAGAAGAAATGGACGGAGGACCTGAAATATACACAGATGATGAAAATATTATTCAGTAGCATATTAACATAAGTTTATATGACACTCAACAATTAACTAAGGTTTGAGTTTTACTTTGTGAAGTTGTTGAACAACCTCCTGTTGGTCATTTTCACCAGAGATTTGAAACCATTCATCAAAAGTTTCAGCAGAACTAAAAATTTCAGGCAGAAGAAAGTTGAGAAGAGACCAAAGTTCATGAAGATTGTTCTGCAACATTGAAGATGAAAAAATCAATTGTATTAGCATAATTGCTACAAATACAACAAAAGAAGGGAAATTAAGATTCAATATTGAAAACAAGCCAGAACTCAATGATCAAAGCATTTAGTTCAAAATTTAAATTTATATTGTGGGGTAGAAGGGAAAACATGCAAAAACAGCAAAAAAAATACTACCAATTTAACAAAAGTAATAAATAATTTTCCTTCACTTCCCTTCTAAAGATGCACAATTTGACTACATATAGAAATTATTCATGAAGTCTTGACCAAAAAAAAAAGAAAAAGAAATTATTCATGAAGTATGTTTAGCCCAGTCTGGTGAAAACTATAATGGATTGGCCACACAGAAATATTAGTTTTATTTACACACACACACACACACTTAAAAGTACAATTTTGCTTCAAGTGGGAATCAAAACCCAGCCCATGTATGTCATTTTAAGTTTCATTTGTAGGTGCTAATTTCAATAGATATGCACATACTAAAACTATTAACCAAGGCAATGTGCCATACGTTTGGAAGTGAGGGGGGGAAGAGAGCAAAATCTTTCACAAAGAAGGGGAAGAAAATGCTTATGATTAATATATTTTTAGCTTTGACTTTTGAGAGTATTATAGCGTGGAAAAGAATTGAGGGAAAAAAAAAATAACTGTATCAAATTTGAAAGTCATATATTTAAGGACATTCTTTCGCAAAAAATGCTTATATTGACACGATATTTTGACCAAATCAACGTTAGGTGAGTTCAATAACTTTTATTCAATCTTACTTCTAATGGAAATTTACTAAAGTTGCATGAGTAGAAAGCTAACTACATCTAACATATTCTTGCCTAATAATATTCCCTTCACACTAAAAGAAAGAGTTAATAAGTTAAGGAAATGAAACAAAAAGATTTATGTAGAACTTATAACAGAAGTGTGGAGGGTGATCATTCATATCTTTTCAACCAACTACAGTCCATGAAGAGCATATAAAATAGTCAGGTTAAGAAACTACACAATAACGCCAAATAAAAGCATAATTTATCAACTCCACAACTTATTAAAAAGTCAGGCTCAGAAACTAAACACCGCCCAAATAAAAGTATAAATTATCAACTGCACAACATGAGTTTATTACAAATTCAATTAGACAGAATTTGGTAAGTTAATTATCAAGTTAGGAAGAGACCAAAAATCAAATAAATTATATCTTTAAAGAAAATAATATGGTATACCTGTAGCGGTGTGCCAGTTATAAGGAGTCGGTAGTTTGTTTTATATTCCCTCATTGTTTTGGACAGGAGGGAGTTCTCATTTTTTATCCGATGGGCTTCATCAATAATAACATAACGCCAACTAAATCGACGGAATGTGGGTTTCTCCTTGATTACCATTTCAAAACTTGTCACACACACATCAAATTTTCCAGCCACCAATAACTCCTCTTTTATATGCTTCTGTAGTTATTTAAAAACAATAGATAAAAAGTGTCAATACCAATAATAACCCTTGATAAAATAATTCACACTATCAAAGCTAGTCTTACCCTTTCATCAGGGCTACCGAGGAACTTGACTGCCCGTAAAACTGGACAAAAGCGTCGAATCTCATTCATCCAATTTCCAAGAGTGGATTTTGGAGCAACAACCATATGTGGACCCGTTATTCCTCTGAACTCATGTAGATAGCCCAGCAAAGATATAGTTTGTAAAGTTTTGCCAAGTCCCTGCAGATCAACAACATATTTATTCATCATGACTTTTAAAAACGAGACCATACCTCATCAGTATTACATATCACATGGAAATTATGTTCAAGTGTATATTTAAATGAGCTTCTCTAAGCCTACCAACTTACCATTTCATCAGCTAAAATTCCGTTTATTCCATTCTCATACAGACGTATGAGCCAGTTTAGCCCAGCAAGTTGGTAATCCCGCATTTTCCCTTGGATACCTGTTGAATAAATAACCAATTTCACATTTCTATGAACCAAAATTAAAAATTAATATCAAATATGAACAGAAAGAATCCAAGTATTAAAGGAGCGCCCCCCCAAAAAAAAAAAAATAAGACCGTCCATCAGATCTAAACTGGCTGGCTGTAGATTGTACAACCAACCAGAAATCAACCAAAAAGGAAAATAGAAAGAGTACACATAAAGCCGTAAAGATTAATCCCATATACTGGTGCAATTGCATCCAACTCCAAAAACAATACCAAACTCAAGATGTATTCAAACAAGAACACATGTATCCCATATGAGAAATCAACCTTTCAGAACGCAACAAATAGCTTGCACACCAGAGCACTCTCAACCAATATTATGACAGGAAGCAGATATTCCAGCATTTATTTTCCAAAAAAAAGGCAATGAAATGTGAGAAATGAAAGCATGTGCTATCTTAGACATAAAGAACGGAAGGGTAAGAGATAACCATCTTATCACTGCACCAATGCACACACAAAAAGAAAATATAGCTTACATGATGGTTGAGTAACCAGCCGTGTATTTCCTAACCCTCCTTCTTCTTCTTTAAGGTATTCTTCATCTTCCTCTTCCTCAGTAATCTTTGATGCATGGCGTCCCCTAAAACAAACAACATTTATTTCAATACAAGTTCTTTAACACAAGAGAAGGTCAGTATCAGATCAATCGCAATTCTTAAGTTTATTGCCTGTCTAAACTTTGCCCACCACCAGTAAAAATTAAGGAGCAAATTGCATAGCTCACTCATTCTAACAATCTTTATATACAAGTCGCTTTAAAACACTCTGCATTCAGAATACATTCACTTGTATATTTAATAATTGTGAGAATTGCATAAAGTTTAATTCGAAAAGGAAAGTTTTGCTGAACCATGTTATCTGCATTGGAAACTAAAACAGACAACTAATTCCAGTGGAAGATCTAAAACACTCAAGTAGAAAAAACTGCCCATTCATCAAATAATTAACTCTTTTCTTTCACAATTTATGGATACAGTATAGGGTATAGAAATTTCCCAAACCCCATTAAATAACTTGCACACAAAAGGACAATTATCTATACGGTAAAAACTCAATACTAACAGAAAAACGAAAAACAATTATGCAATTAATCTTGAGAAAGTACCTTCCCTTAGCCTTCTTCTGAGACGAAGATTGACCACTTTTAGCAAAATGAGCAAACAACTCAGTTTGCTGCAACAGATACTTCAATCGTCCTTTTCCTTTAGTATTCTACAATACAAATAATTTATCTCAATCAAATTAACAACAAAATTAAGAAGAAAACCATTACAGTAAAAGTGAATAATAATAATACACGCACCATAGTGGCATCAATAGATGCATTTTGTGCATCCAATATCTCCTGAACCTTCTGTTTCTTCAACCGTTCCAATTCCTTTAACCTAGCTTTCTCACGCTTACTAATCTCAGGATTAACACTTTCATCCTACAATTAACATTGTAAAAATAAAAAATAAATAAAAATAAAATAAAATAAATTATGAAATTAACAAAATGCTGATTCTGAATTAACTTTTACCTGATTTTCATCCTCTTCATCGACGCCGTCATCATCGGCGGCGGGTTCATCTGGCGCATCCTCATCGTCGGAGCCAGCGGAACGAGCAACGGCTTCGAGTTCTTCTTCGTCCTCTTCTTCGATCTGATCGTTCACGTTCTCAACCTCTTCTTCTTCGGAAGAAGATGAATTGGAGGCGCTAGAAACGTGAGATTTGGAAGTTCTAGCCATGGTTTTTGTCTCAGATCGAGGGTTTCGTGAGTGTGTGAGAGAAAGAGGAGCGCGAGAGAGATTTTTATTTCAAAGCGTGAGAGAGTGAAAATGGAATAATCATGATGGGGATTTATTTAAGGGATTTTTAGCCGTGTGATTTTGCGGTTCTAGGGTATGGTGTAGTGTTAGAGTCGTGATGACGTGGTACTGAAAAACGAATAATTCGCGCCAATGATGTTGAAGTGGAACCGATATTTTCCCGCTTGCAAATTGCAATATTTCGATTTCGATTTGGGCTTCACTTTCTTCCTCGTTTATGGTTTCAAGGTTGCTTTCTAGACTTCTCGCATTGCTTAAAAATCTTCGAATTTATCTTATCGTAATTTTTTATCGCCTAAAATTCATCAAGAGTTACGACTCAGACGTTATTTATTGGATTAGAGCATTATACCCTGTCAACTTATTTCAAAGGCTTGGGAATTATTTTCTAGGTGCCATTTAGCTTGGACCTATTGAAGTTTTGGTCCATGATGGACCAATTTTTATTACCATTAGATTAGATTATCCCATAAAATTTTATCATAGTCTATCAACATTAAATTTGACTCATCAATTCTCTCTCATTGCACTACTCTCTTCTTCTTCCTTTGTCTGGCCAAATATCCATTCACAATTAAACTTTCATTGATGATCTTTTGGCAATTGATTCATAAAGCATTAGTGAAGCTAACTAGCTTTCTTCAACTTTCAACAATTTTCTACTTCACAGTTCACACCAATTTTATTCTTTCTAAAAAATGAACCCACCGTGCAAAATGAAATGCCAACCTCACTGAAAAAGATTAATTTATAATGGATTATGTACATAATTGAAGAATCTTGCTTCAATTGCATGTAAAGTTATGCATTAATTTTACATCTCCCCCTATTAATTTTTAATTTTTTTTTTTTGCAATCCTCTATTTTTTTCTGGGTCGTTGAAACATTTTTTTTTTTATAAAACATATACTTAACTCTTCAATTATTTTAATTTTTGATCCATAACATTGGACTTGTTGCTAGCTTTTAACGGATTAATAAATTACGTAATGTTACCTTATTCAAGAAATTAATGTTAATTCAAATTGACAAAACTCAAACAAATTAGTGAGATCCATAAGATGAATAATCCAAGACAAAATTATTCATAAAAAAAATTATACCATTTTCTTCCAAATTTTTTATTTTAGTATTGAGCTTTTGTTAACAATGAAACAATCGGTTCCGAGAAAAAATTAGAGAAAAATTATAGTTGTACTACATAGTTGAAAAAGAGAAGAGATAAGGTACAATGAGAGAGATAGAGTTGGGGTTAGATTTGGGATGAGTGGAGCATGATAGAAAATCTAATCAAATGGTGGTTAAAATTGATCCACCGTGGAGCAATATTTTTATGGGTTCATTTTGAATTATATTAGACTTCCCTAAACAATAAGGATTTTTCTATCATGTGCAATATTGCACATGTTAATAATACTAAAAGAAGCAACTTTTTATTAAAAACCATGGTTGTTATTAAAAAGAATATATATTTAATGTAAAATACACAAGTTTCAATATAAACTTGCTACTTTAAATTTCTTAACATATGCAAATTTGCACATGTTAGAAAAATACAATCAACAATAGTGTGCAGTTTTTTAAAACATTAATGTCAAAATCATTGTTATCATTATTTTCGGAAATACCACATTTTTTTTTTTTAGAGAAATACATCATTCTTAGTTAGTATTTCATCGTATCCTATCGGGAAATGTTAACTTGTACCCTTAAGGTACAGGTTAATACATCAAATATAAAAATAGTTTATTGAAATGTCTGTATTACATTTAATCTTTAACTTTTTAATGAATTGAATGCACAAAATTTTAATGAATATTTATTCTTTTGGATTTCTTAACATTTGCCCTAAGGGCACAAGTTAACACTACCCTATCTCATTATACGTACCTCCTCCGGTCTCAAATGTAAAAACAAGATGTATGTGGTTTTTATTATAGACAACATACATCATTTATTAGATGAACCTAAAAAGTGAAAAATTTCTTACATTTGATATTAGAAGGAGTATATACTTACTTCATACTAGTAAACGTGGCCTTACTTTTAAGTTTTATGAAGTTTGAGTTTTTCAGAAATTTCGAACGAGCTCAAATATTTATTTTTATAAAAACTCATGTTTGGGAAAATTGAGAGTTGAATTTTTAAAACAAAAAAAAAATACGATTGAAATTGAAAAGTATAAAGGTTTAATAGTGTTTTTCACCTCTGTAGTATATGTCATTTTCGGTTTTCGCTCTTATTAAATTTTCGGTTTAATTTGCACCCTTGTAAAAAATTTATTTTTCAGAAAACACCCTTAATAGGCCATTTTCAGAATTTTTTTTCAAGAAATTTTGGTTTTTGAATGGCCTATTAAGGGCGTTTTCCGAAAAATAAAAATTTTACGATGGTGTAAATCAAACCGAAAATTTTATAGGGGCGAAAATCGGAAATGACATATATTACAGGGGTGAAAAATACTATTAACCCAAAAAAAAAATGTAGGGTACAAAATTGTAAAATGGTTTTGGATCTCATCAAAAGCCACCTCAAGAGTGCCCCAAACACTTGAAAACAGAAGCAATGTTAGATTTCAAAACTAACTCAAATGATGAAAATATTCAAACATATTTATATCCAACAGCCCGAAAACTTTAGCCCTATGATGCCCAAAAAAACAAACATGTCTTACAAATTTGTGTCAGGAATTTCTACTCACGTGGAAAAGGAGTGATGAATTTGTTGTAGTTGCTAATCAAGCAGTCTATATCTTCGTGTGAGGTGATTGTTAGATGTTGAGTAAAAAAATGTGATTGTTAGATGGTTACCATTTCAACTTTGAAAATTTATTTCGAAACACAAGTCCGAATATGAGTAATTTTTTTAACGAGTAATGTTTTATTGCAGTTTTTCTCAGTCGATTGAATCTAATGCTGTGGGTGTTATACTCTTTTATAATGCGAAATTATAAATTCATATAGAGAACTATACAATTACAAGTGCATGAATAACTTTTGTTTCACGTTAAACATGTATTGTTAGAGTTCAAAAATGTTTCACTGATTGCTAACACATCATTTTGTGTGTTATAAGATGTTAGATTCAAGTTTACTTATTGTCAATATCTTAATAATTGAAATTGAATTAAACCAACGAGACCTCCAAATCATGGTTCAATTGCTTTAGACGGTTCAATTTTAGATGAAATTGTGATTGAATCGTCCAAATAACTAGATTAGAGAAGGTGTAAATCTTCGTTTGATTTTTAAACATCGCTTATAGTACCAATAGTGTATCTTTTTTAAAGAAGTGTAAAGGGAAAATTAGGAGATTCTTTCATATGAGGGTATAAACAAGGTTAGAAATTGAAATTATATACACTTTATATCAAGAGGGAAACAAACATGGTATATAGAAGTACTTTTAGATTAATACAAAAACAAAGAACACGAGATTGAGAAGTTTTTGGTGCCTTAACATAGATTAATCAATCTGATTATAGTATGTATTTCATTTGAATAACTCTTGTATGAGGACTCAGAGAATAAGAACGTACAATGCATGTTCAAGCTTGACAACATGATTAATACTACTTTGTAACATTGTCAAATAGAAAACATCCTCAATTATATATTGAAGTTGCTACTTCTGTATTATCTCCATCCAGTTTCGATTCTTCATTGTCCCTGCATCAGAAACATGTTTCAATTAAAGTTATTAAAAAATTGACTAATTAATACCATATATGTTACTCCCTCCTTCACAAATTGTATGTCCCTTTAGAAAAAATATTTGTCCTAAATTATATATCGTTGTACAATACCAATGAAATATTAATGAATGAAATGCTTAAAACGTCATACAATCAATTTGGGACGGAGGGAGTAACTTTTTGCGATGATATGTTCAAGCCCCTACATACCTGCTGCTCAGATTTGATATCATTTTGTTCATCACCTTCAGAGGTTGAAACTTTTGTCACATTGGTTTCTTCTTCTTTGGCCACAATCTCTTCCTGAACCGCTTCTTTGGTTTCTTCTTCCTTAGCTGTCTCTTTGATTTCTTCTTCGTGGACAGGTTCTTTGGTTTCTTCTTCCTTAGACACCTCTTTTGTTTCTTCTTCCTGAGCCATTACTTTGGTTTCTTCTTCCTGAGTCGTTACTTTGGTTTCTGCTTGCTGAGCCATTTCCTTGGTTCCTTCTTCCTTAGGCACCTCTTTTGTTTCTACTTCCTGAGCCGTTTCTTCGGTTTCTTCTTCCTGAGCCTTTACTTCTTCCTTGGCCACATTATCTTCCTCCTTTGTGTCTTTGATTTCTTCTTTTTCTTCTTCCTTGATAAGAGTTTCTTCCTGGTTTGTGTCTTTAGTTTCTTCTTCTTCCTTAACCAAAGCCTCTTCTTGTTTTTCTTCTTCTTTAACTTCCTTGACCAAAGTCCCTTCCTCTGTAAACATGCAAAGAGAAAATTAAAATTTAAAACCAGCAACTAATGCTTAAAAATATTTAATAATCTTATTTGAAATTAATAAGAATGAAAATCTACAACATCATTCTCACCTTTTTGATTTTCCGTTACTATTTTTGCTTCTTCTGCAGGTTCAGGTTGATTTTTATTTTCCAATGAATCATTTTTCTCCTCTGCAACAATGATTTCTTGTGTCTTATTCTGAGAAACATCACCTTCACCTTCCAGGTTCTTCTCCAATGCATTCTCTTGCTTAAAATTCGTTATCTCATTAGGAACAACAACGACATTGGGCTCCTCAACAACCATTTTAACATTTTCATGGCGCTTTTGTTCCGGTTTTGAAATTTCATTATCAACATTGTTGTTGTCCGCGGTTTTGGTTTGAACAGTTTCTGTCCCATTATTAAGGCCAACCTTAGAATCATCAACGATAGATTTCTTGCTCTTGCTCTTGAGAACGGTGTTTGCAGAAGCAACATCGAGCGGTTTGGATTTCCCACAACCCATTTCTTTTTAATTTTTGATTATAGAATGATTGTGGGAAACACACGCACAAAGGAGAAAAACAGAGATTGAAGGATGGAATGGATGTGTTTGTGATGGGGAAGGGAATATATGAATGGAAGAAGGGTGGTTTTGTTGTTATGGTTTTAGCTGTAGGGTTGTGGCCTGCAACTGCACAATTCTATAGAAAGGAAAACAAACAGTGCGTCTTTTCCGCTGTCACGCGCATCGTTGTGATAATCGAAAGGATGAAAAAAATGGACAAATTGCGCTTGTTTGTTTATTCGTTAACCTTTTCTGTTTTCGCTGTCGACGGTTCGACTATTGTCGTTACGAATAAAGTGGAGGAGATTGCACAATTAATAAATAAATAAAATATTTAAATATATGATTGGTGTGCGGTTTTATTACTCCATCCGTTTTTAAAATGAATGTCATTTGAAGTTAACGATCCTAGCTAATTATATACTTGATTGCTCAAGTAAATATATAATTAAGTATTAATTATATAATTGAGCAATTAATAAATAAATAATCATGTGGTCTCCAAAGTTTACATAGAGATTGAACAATCAATAAATACTTGATTGCTCTTGTACCTTTATCATATTTTGTTATTGTTCATTGCAAGTTTTTTTTGTTTACATTGATCCTTGTACATTATAAAAGCCGTTGTTGGGTTCAAGTTAAAAAAATTAAAAAATCAAAACTAACGATGTGCCACGTGGACCAATCATTTCATGTCATGTGGTCTATTAAAAGAGAAAAAATATTTTAACTTTTTTGTTACTATTTTATTCATTGTTTTTTACTTAAAAATACCATTAGTTCATGCACATTCAGTACCTTTTATATCGGTCCTTAAACCTTTTATTTTTAATCTTTCAATGATATTATTATGTTTTATTATTGTTTTGTTCATTACTTTTATTGAGATTAATTATAAAATATATATATATATATATATACAAACCATTTTTGAAAGAATTTTTTTATTTACTTTTTTAAAGAATAAAATAAAATTAAAGGTTTTAAAGAATTATTTTTAATAAAAAAATCATTCTTGTTTGCTTCATTTTGAGGAAATACTTTTTTAAAAATATCTTTTGTTGGAGTTATGAATTATGAGTAATAGGGGGGGGGGGGGGGGGGGGGGGGGGGGGGGAACTACACAATTTTTATTTTATAGGTGAAAAAGAACGCCTATTTTTTTAAGGAAATGTAGTTATAATGTTTTCCTACTAATATGAAATAAATAAATAAGAACTTTTTTTAAGGAACCTAAATTCAAAACTTGGTTCACTATTTTCAGAAGTAAAATAAAACTGGAAAACATATTCACTGTCCCGAATTGGATGGTAAAAATTTGTAATTCTGGATAAATATAATAAGAAGAAAAAGTGAAGAACAATATCTATATGGTCCATTCAATAATGATTGGAACAATGAAGGGCCTTTCTTCTTCGCTTAACCAACTTTGATGCATTCATTCTTTAGTCAAAATCAATCAAAATTGGACTACTAATACTCAACCAAAAATACTAATAAAAATCATTTCAACACCAATTAATTTCTTTGCTCATAACTATCAATATGCATACATTTTTTTTGAAGGAAAAAAAAAATAAATCAATATGCATACATGTATACCACCAATATATGTACCATGTCACCATGGTCTTAACATCAATCACAATGATTAATTATAATCAACCTTTAAATCCCAAAGAAAAACAAACCAATTATTCATCAATTGAACCTACAAACTCATAATCTCTCTCTTAATCTTCTCAATAACAGCACCATTTTGAACCAAAGCAGTGATTGCCAAGATCAAATTCCCATCATTAACAGAAACATTAGCAGCTAAAACCTCAGCTTCATTCTTCAAGAACACCTTCAAAATAACAGTAATCAACCCAGGTTTAGCCACAGATTCAATCCCAAAGAAAGCCACATTGCTTGAACCAGTAACCGTAACAGAGCAATTGGGATTCCTATTACGACAGGGAACCAACAAATTAAAACCCCTTTCAACATGTTTCTTTGATTTTGATTCCTTCATCTCCTCCAAAATTTTCTTCTTTTCCTCAAGTTCCTTAATGTACTGGATTGTTTCGTTCACAATCACTTCCTGTGTAGCCTAAAAAAACAAAAACCCATTTCAGATAACAAATCAAACTATAATGGGTCGATGAAATATTTAAATTGAAAACCCAAATGAAGAATGAAGAATGAAAATAGAAGAGAAAATGAAGGAATGATGTTAACATTGGGGTGGAGAGTAGGGACAGTGGTAGTGAGGTGAGTGAACATTTGCTTCAATTTGTTCCTTCTTTCACGTTCAACATTTAGAACCTCTTCGGTTTTAATAGTAGTGGCACGTTTTCTGTTACTCATTTCAGAAAGTGATTTGTTACTGTACTCTTCCATACGAGTCTCACTCTTAGTTGGTTTATATATGAAAGAAAGAGAGAGAAAATTGTTAGTGAGGTTTGGGGTTAAAAAAATGAAAACCAATTTTGTGTAACTTTTTTTCTAGTTATTTCCATCATTGTTTAATTTGTTTTCAATTAATGTTGATTTCAGATGTTGGGATATATTTAAGGGGTTGAATGGAAAAGTGAAAATAAAAAATTAACCAAAAATGGTACTAGCTTATTTGTGTTGAAATGGTTTGTAGTGGGTGGTTGAATAGATTCTAACAATGGCCATGTGATTGTCACGCTTTCTTATTCTTATACAATCATTGCATATAATAACCGTATTCGTAAGACAATCTTCTTGTTTGTAGCACAAGGTATTACTTGGACTCCACACAATGGTGAACAATAAAAATGGAAGCAAAGCATAGCTATAACTTATAGGGTGGCCGCGGTTATGATCTTTGTGAGGAAGTTGGTTACATCACATGGGGTGATTATTTGGGAAAAAGATATGTAGACATCCTTTTTCATACACCTCTTATGTACACTCCATGTATTAGGGGTATTTTAGTAATTTTACATCATATCATCACTTTTTTTTATCTCTTCTTTCAATGTTTTTGCCACATGTCACAAATGTGTGTGGATGTAAAAGGGTGTATGCCACCTAAGGTGGTTCATGTATAAGAGCTCATTATTTATGTATGATTGGAATTCACCAAAAACAAAATTGTGTATGATTGGATGTATGTATGTACAAAAACTAATAGTGCAAGGGTTGCACTAACAATTGTTTTATCAATTTACCTTAAAATATAAAAGTCAACATTGAACTATATATGTACAACACAAAGGATAACTTATTAAAAAGGGCAGGGCCGTTCCTAGAGTTTTACGGGCCTTAGGCATAGTATTAAAAAGGGCCATTTATATTACATCATAAATTTTTTCCCTTCTGATAAATGAGAAATGAGACATGCATTAGTTATGATATTTGACTTCCCAACTATGCTGGCATCCAAAATATTGTGGGTCAAATACACATCATATATTTTATTAATATAAAGGAAAAACAAAACAAAAAAAATTGGGGTCCAAACCTAACCCAACAAAGTTAAGTAAAATTATAGATATGGATACCAACTTATCTCTAGAGAAATCAACTATAATAAAACTGTGACATACAGATATAGACCATCATTGAGAATATACAATAGTTTTACAAAATATTCAAAAAACTTCTCTTTTTCTCGTGAAGTCAAAAGTGGTTTTTTCGAGCTTTTTGAAATGCAAAATCATTTATAATGCTACTCTTCATTTCGTTTTTTTTCTACTTCTCAATAAATGTTTTTTAGGTAACACCTTAAAATAAATCAAACATTCAATAGAAACTAATAAAAACAAACAAACAAACAAAAACCATAGATATAGTGAAGTAGAGAACAATAACACCTTAAATGTAGCCTGAAATTTTAACATCCGAAATTAAAAGTGCAAATATATATATCAACACTTAATTAATAAGTATTCACTTTAAGAATTTAACACCTGAAATTAAAAATGCAAAAAACAGAATATATATATCAACATTTAATTAATAAGAATTAAGAATTCACTTTAATAAAAAATAAAGAATTGAGATAGGAAAAGAAAGGAAGATATCTTATGGATGTATAGAATTGGGGTAAAAAATGAATTTTAGGGGCCTAAAAAGAAACCTCCTTTTTCTGGGCCTTTCAAATTGAAAAAAGGCTTATTTTCTATTTTTATAAGTTGGGCCGAGATAATGATTTGAAGATGGCCCTGCTAATAGGAATTGCTATATGCACGCTCCATTTTCCTTAGTTTTACTATATGCACCCCCCTATGAAATTTTTTTATGGGCCCCCTACGGGCAAGGGCCCTAGGCCGTCGCACTCCCGGCCTATGCCTAGGGCCGGCCCTGAAAAAGGGTCATGTTGATCGGTGTCGTTGGACACTAGTAAAGCAACTAAAAATAAAAAAATTAAAAAATCATCAACAAAATCAATATTTTTTCAAATTTCAAAAAGTAAAATACACAATTTCCGAGAAAATATTCATTTTATAATTCCTTAACTAATGCTTTATGGGCACTAATTAACATTTCTATATTAATAATCATATATAAATTGAGTAATGCTAACAACACTCTCTTTTAAACACTCTCTATGATACTCATTCTCTTATTGGTTTAAATCATTGTGAATCTACACATTGAAAATTGAACCCACACAAAGTGATGGGACATATATTGATTTCATCCAATTAAAAAGTGACTGTTAGATAGAGTGTTCAAAAGTGAGTGTTCCTAACACTCCTCATATAAATAAAAAAAAGTGTGAGAGTACACATTAATTACACTATCAATTTTTTTCAATATACATAAAAAAAAAGTGTGAGAGTCTTATAAATAAGAATTGAGTGAGTATAATATATCATATAATGTGAGATCTTTTTTTAAAAAAAAAATGATATTTGAATAATCATTTTGTCACAACTTTCTCTTTCATACTCACAATATATTCTCATCTCTCACTCTCTCTGTGAGTGAGTATATATTGCTTTGGTTTTTGTGCAAGATTTAAATTTCTTTATATATTTTGGTTGTCCATAAAATGATTGCTCAAATAACTTTTTTTTTAATTATATTTATATTATGTTATTGAGAGTTCTAGCATCACATTTTCATTATATCATGTTATTTTTACATTCTCTTAAACAAATTTTTCAATTCATTAAAATTTACCGGTCAGAATTTATGAGTCACACCAAATAATGTTAAAGTGTGTTATAAAATATTAAAATGTACTATTAGTATGTGTAACACCCCGTTACCCAAAAGTAAATAAATAACAATAATCATCAGAGTATTTCACCAAACGGGTATGCTACATTGCAATTTCAAAATTCTTAAATAGAAAATAAAACTATTTAATCAAACCACCTGATAAAATATTAAAACATAGCAGCGGAATAGTTTTCAATCCAACAACATCCTACGGCATTAAAGGCCTTAGCATAATTCATCGACAATGTTCAAAAGATAATAAAAGGCTCCACACCACAAGTTCCAAAATTTGATACATGGAAAGGAAAAGCAACAATAACAATAAAGATAAATCCCATCCCACGTATCAGAGCCCTAGACACGACTTTGAGCCACCACCAACTACTCAGGGTCACCTGCAAGTTACCCATAGGAAGGGCAACGTTTTCAAGCAGAAGGGGTGAGACTCACAACAATAAATATAGATATTAAAATCAACCATTGAATCTAACACCCTAATCAACAACACATTATCTTGTAAACATATAAAGGTATAAGTCACAAGCATCAACAACATCAACAACACACCATAATCACCTTGAGTATCATATATATGTATATATCACCTATTCAACACCAAATTCATCTTATCAGATAACAACTGAATAACCACTAAGACTCATGCAAATGACATGACCACTGCTAAGACACCATCTTAGACTTCTTAAATGAAATGCAGTAATGCATGTGGTACCAATCAGGACCGAGGCCCTCACCGCTTTTGAATGGTTAAAGCATTCATCAGGACCGAAGCCCTCACCGCTGTTGAGCAACTAGTACTCCAGGACCGAAGCCCTCACCGCTGTTTTATGCATATGCAATGGACCTACTTGTGTATATCTACATACAACTGACCATGCAATGCAACTCCATGTGACTCAACTTAAACAACATGTATGATTCATTACTTTGCATACATTTCATTCATCATCAGCAATCATCAATCCAGAAATCAAAACAACCACAATAATGCATAATTACATGAAACTATGCTCAATACAACAACATTAAGGTACTACCATTCAAGCACGAAATTCAACATTCAGGAACTGAGTAGCTCGCCTCGCGAGCACATCTGCTCGCCATGGCGAGTTCACAAAAACACTAGCTCGCCATGGCGAGTTCAAGGCGAACTCGAGGCGAGTGAAAATTAGGTGCTCTCGGGAAAAATGCTATTTTCTCACTCAAACTCCAATTCTAAGCTCCCTATTCATCTTTCTAACCTAAAACTTCCACCATTCATCATTAAAATCATCTAGGTACCTTAAACCATCCCCAAAACATCTTATAACAACTTTTCAAAAATTAAGTTTTAATCTGGGCTACTCGCCATGGCGAGTTGGATTGCTCGCGAGGCGAGCTATGAAGTTGCTCACTCGCCATGGCGAGCACAGTTGCTCGCGAGGCGAGCGATGAACTTCTGTACGGGCAGAAAACATGTTTTTCCCCAAAATCCCATTTTTCTTCAATTCACTCCCCAAATTAGTTTACAGATGAGAAATGAATGTTTCTATGCAACCAAAACCAAATTCTAACTTCAGAACAGCAATATCTACTCCAAAAACCATAAATTCAATTAAAACCCAATTCCTCAATTTCACTCCAAAAACCTGTTAAACTCAAATCAGACTTTAAAATCTATACTATTGAAGTAAACCTCACCCTTACCTTAGAAATTGAAGAAGAAATGCACAGCAATGATCAACTCTTGGTTCTCCTCTCTTGTTCCTGGTTTTCTCTCCCTTGGCTTGGTTTCACGTAAACTGCTTCTGACATCTATTTCCCAACTTCCCTCTAACTTAACTCCCTAATATTTCCATTAACTCCCCATTAATTTTAATAAATATTAAATAACCCCCTAACTCCAAAATAACTAATATTTCATACTTATTTTAATTATTATTAAATAAACCATATACTAAAATAATACACCACATAAAACATTCAAAAAATCACATATACACGAATATATGCATATACTCCACATAAATCACCAACCAACATATATAAATATATATATATACTCCACATAGTATAAAATTAATTAAATAAATAACTAGGGCGTTACAGTATGTACTAATACTATTACGACAATTTTTTTTATATAGATTAAATATTTTTATATAGTTAGTATTGTTAGCTCTGCCTTCCTAATTGTGGGTTAGTTTAAGTTTTTTTTTTAACAATATAATTGATATTATATCTAAACATGACTTTTGTTTTGAGACACATTGAATGCATTGTGCTTATAAAGTCTTTCTATTGTTGAGAGATATTTTGGGTCTGTTTGGTAAGGCCAACAGATTAGTTTATAGGGGATAACGAATAACTTATAAGCTTATATGTTCAAAAAACCTCTTTTTGGTAATGGTTTTTCACCACAAGCTTATAAACTATTTTTCAGACGCTATTATAAGTAACGTTTGAACTTATAGTTTATAATTTATTGTTTTTTTTTCCACTTTTACCCTTACTATTTTAATCGAAATCCATTTTTACCCTTTATAATATTTAATTACGTAGAGGAAAAAAAGGTTTACATTTAATTAAACTTCAGATTTCAAAATGGCAAATAAATTTGTCAAAAAAAGTGGCTAATAAATTTATTTAAGAGATTTCTATTCAAAAAAAAAATATTATAGAAAAGTTTTATTCTTGGTTAGAGTTACGTTCAATTTTTGTTTTTTAACTTTAAGTTTTATTTAGTATAAAAAATTGAAATAAAGTATTATAAAAATAAGATTTTAGGAAAAAAAATATTTTAACAATAATATCTAAAAGAGACATTAAATTAATAAAATTTATTATAACTTAAATAACCTCAACACTAAGAAAACTAACAAACTTTTTTTTTTTTAACAATAGAAAACTAACAAACTTAAAGCCGGTAAAATTTCAATCTTTAATCAACTAACATTATTCTAGCATACATTATACATGTAATTTTTCACCCTTTTACTTCATTACAATAAAGGGTTTCCTAATTAAAAACAACTACAATAATACTGATTATAATAATTAGCCATTAATCCTAAAAAAGAAAGCATCAATTCAAGCATAACTAACCATCAAAACGCAAGAAAAGCAAAAAATTAATCAAATCAAATAAACGGGAACGAAAATTCCAGAACAATGCAATGAAACTGAGAAAGTGTTGTTACATTCTTGATGAGAGGAGAGGTTGACGTAACCGTAAGAGAGTGATTTTCCGGTGGCAAAGACTTTACAGACGCGAGCGGAAATGATGGTGTTGAATTCGCCGGAAAACACCTTGTAGAGTTGAGCTTCGGTATCATTACCGAGATGGTAATAAAATAAGTTAAACATGTGTGCTTCCCGAGAGGGAAGTGCGTGTAGTCAAAAGCCTAAAACAAAAAATAACAATCAAATAAAGAAGAAGAAGAAGAAGAAGAAAGAAGGAAAGAAAAAGAAAAAGAAAAAGAAAGAGAAAGAAAAGAAACCTATGTACGACGGCAGTTGATGGTGGTCCAAGGGACCACCAATGCAGCCATACCCAAGATCACAACCACAATCCTC
This sequence comes from Medicago truncatula, assembly GCF_003473485.1. Classification (NCBI taxonomy): domain Eukaryota; kingdom Viridiplantae; phylum Streptophyta; class Magnoliopsida; order Fabales; family Fabaceae; genus Medicago; species Medicago truncatula. The sequence continues at coordinate 57,377,680 of NC_053045.1, read as the reverse complement.
CTCCTCCGCACGCGCCACCTTCTCCTAACTGGTATAAGAAATATCGTAACCAAGGGCACGCGCACGCGCCACCTTCTCCTAGCTAGCACAAGAAAATGCTCCACCAGAATTCTCACATCATCCACCAGTTGGTTACACGTGTTTGCTCGTATTTCTGAACACCGTGGCAAATTGAAATGGAGGTAAATTAACTCCATGTTTGCCTCACACATATTTTCTGAAACCCATATGTATTTTGACAAATACTTTGAATTAAAATATGTTATAAAATGTACTATTACTACAATTTTATATAGATTAAATATTCATTTATAGTTAGTATTGGTAGCTCTGCCTTTTTAGTGGACAAATTGGGTTTGTTTAAGTTTTTTTTTTTTTAACAATATAATTGATATTATATCTAAACATGACTTTTGTTTTGAGACTAGTTGAATGTGATAGTTTTGCATATTTTGGCACCGGCTTGAAAGCATTGTGTTTATAATGTCTTTCTATCGTTGAGAGACATTTTGAGTCCTATTTGGTAAGGCCAACAAATAGGTTATAGTGGATAGTGAATAACTTATAAACTTATATGTCAAAAAAAGCTCTGAGAGAGAGGGGTTCAGTGTGTTGTTTACAGTTTACTGTGCGGTAAAAATAATTTTATTTTTTAGTAAATGTTTCAGACGTCTAAATTTTATTGGCGAAAAATATATATAAGAAAATATATCCATTTATTTGAATGCCTTATTACCCCTTACAAGTTAAAATAAATACATATTTGGTGGATGTAATATTCGTTATTAAATTATTTATAAAGAAAAAATCAATCTAAACACATTAGTGGAATTCACCAAAAAGAAAATTGTGTATGATTTTTTTAAGGGAAAAATGTGTATGATTGGATGTATGTAGGAGTATGTATGTGTATGTTTTTTTCTCCGGAGAAGGTTCTAAAACTAAAATCGGTTACAAAAACTGACAGCGTAAGAGCAATGCTTAACAATTGTGTTCTATCAATTTTTTTTTTTTTTAAGAAATTGTGTTCTATCAATTTACTCACTGGAATATAAAAGTCAACATTAAATTTTATACATGTAATACAAAAGATAACTTAATATTAGTCATACACAAATTATATACATTAATTACAACATCAACTTTTTTCAATATGGGTAAAAAAGTGTTGAGAGTCTTATAAATAAATTGAGTAATATAATATACATTGAGTGTCGTAACATAATTTACCGTCCTATAATGCGCGAGGGTCGTAATATAATATACTGTCCTAAAATGCACTCTTGTTTATTTATTTACTTTGGAAAATGTTGACGGGTGCTTTGAGATACTCTTTAAGCATCTAAAGTGATAATATTTTATAAAAATTTGTGTATTTATTGTATTGAAAATTAAATTATTTATTTTTTTTAAAGAATAATTTATTCATTAAAAATCCTAAAGAGTGCATCGAAGCCACTCGTTAACAATACCCATTTACTTTTAATTTTAACAAAATGCTCGTTTATTTAGACTACTAGCCAGGTTTTTAATGTCAGGGTTAATAGTGTTTTTCACCCCTGTAATATATGTCATTTTCGGTTTTCACCCCTCGTAAAAATTTTATTTTCCGGAAAACACCCTTAATAGGCCATTTTCAGAATTTTTTTTCAAGAAATTTTGGTTTTTGAATGACCTATTAAGGGTGTTTTCCGGAAAATAAAATTTTTACGAGGGTGCAAATCAAACCGAAAATTTTATAGGGGCGAAAACCGGAAATAACATATATTATAGGGGTGAAAAACACTATTAACCCTTAATGTCAATTGGTTTATTTATCTATGATTCTGCATCGGTTTTGAATGAGAACCATGTATTGACTTTATTGCACTTTTGTTTGTATTACTTTTTTTTTTTTTTGTCTCAAGGTGAGGTTGCTTGCGCCTCTTCTGAAAACTCTGCTTTTAGGACAACAACATGGACGAAAGATCGGTGGTTTTCAAAGTGATTGAGTTAAATTAAAAACCGAGACAATCGCATATCTTGAAAATCATTAACTAGTGACATCTTCATGTAAAGTAAGTAGTTTTCACATGTTCATACTCCCTCCGTCCCAAATTGTATGTCACTTTAGAAAAAATATTTGTCCCAAATTCTATGTCGCTTTACAATACCAATGAAAAATTAATGTTATTTTTCCTATTATATCCTTAACTATTTATTACTCTCTCTTCTTTCAATTCATTCATTTATCTTTCTCATATCATTTATTGAGGACAATTTTGTAAAACAACTCATAATATCTATTTTCCACACAATATTAATTATATTTTTTAATATGTGTGAAATGCCCAAAACATCATACAATTTGGGACGGAGGGAATATATATTATAGGATGTCTAATCGGTCCAATAGCTTATACTTGCTTATTTTTACCAAACATAATCTACACAAGTATCATGCACAATATGTGTTGAGGTGAGGTTCAATCGTGGCAAATTGGTCACACTCGTACGTATTACAATACAAATTAATTAATATCTTCACGCAAAAATAACATTATGATTTAATTATTGACTAAGATCTTCGACGAGACCTCAAGATAGGAAGAAGCACTACTAGCAAGAGGAATACTAATGATCCAAGCTGAGACAGAATAATTGAGGCAGCCACTTGATGACAATACTTATCAAAGACATTACACACTTTCTTCCATCTCACATGAGAGTTTCCTTGGTAGCCAAGGACACCAATTGCGGTGGCGGCACCGTTGCCGGAAAATAGCAAAGCCACCATCAATGCGTCAAAGATAGTGATCAATGTTCCCCAAAACACTTTGCTTTTTCCTCTATTTAGCAAGGTAAGTAGCATAGAGATGGCTCCGTATGTGCATGCTATTGCATTTGCCACCAGAAAGTAACTTGTACATGTAAAAAAAAAATTATTCTTAGTCACTACTGAAATAAATAACTAAACAAACAAACATGTAAATTTTGGATTTTCAATTAGTCTTGTGTCAAGTGTGATTCTACCACATACAGTACACCATTTTCATAAACACCTAAAACTCCCACTTCACAATAAGTGTACCAGTTTGTTTTTTAACTCCCACTTCATAATAAGTGTGTATATTTAGTTTTTTTTTTTTTAAATGAAAGATATTAATAATTAGTTTCTTTTTTCTTTCTTCGGATTTAAATGCAGAACCATCAACTCCTAATCCCTTAGTTTAAATCAGTTGGGCTGTCCATCTTTCATAGATATCTATCTAGTTTGATATTAAATAAATGAACAGCACACAATTGTTTACTCTCACTCAAACTAACTACACATTGATACTAAGTAAAAAGATATATATTCACCCATAAAAGTTTGAGTAACTCATAAACTATACATATTCTGGCAGTTAAGAATGAGCATCTAATACGGTCATTCCTTCGAATAGGAAATCTAAAGATGGCAAAATGACTAGATTTGATGGATTTGATTGGATAAAAATAATATATTAATCCATTAAAATTTTTCTAAAAAATCCAATTCAATCCCATCCATTGTCATATTTTTAATGGAACACGGATATCCATCCAATACGTTTATAAAAGAATATCTATAGATAATAATAAAGCAACCTAAGTATTGTGGTTATTTTCCTTTATTTTTACACAAAATTAAGCATCATAATTAAGAAGGAAACAAGAACTTACACAAAGGCAGAAAGGTAATGCCACTTAGCAGAAACAGCAACATTCAAAGGAGGCAATGAATCTACAACCTTGATGGGAACAATTGTTGTCTGCTTATCCGTCCCAACAACTATAGCAGCAGCAAGGGTTAGAACAAAGCCCAAAAACCTAAGAACCAATTCACAAGAACCACCACCCGCAGGAGGTTTTTTCATAGCCAATTCATCTCTTCCATAATTCCCTTCTACTCCATCAATGATGGCCTTACCCCTACCCTCCATTGTAACAATAACACAAACCTTAATTATGCTGAAATGGGGTGTACACAAAATAGAGCAAAATGTATATATGTCTTAAATAGTGATGAAACTTGGAAACAGGATTTTTGAATTGAATATGAAAGCCGCTGATATTTTTGACGAATGTTAGACTTCATTCTTTTTTTAATGGACAATTTCTACGACACATTCGGCAATTCAAAGTGTATTTACTTTTTGATTTAATAGCCAAATATTATTTATCAAAAGTGAATATTAAATCTTTTTTACATTAAATGCAAGAAATTAGTATAGTGCTTGTAAACAATCAAATTCCGTCATTGTAAGTTTAACTCAGTTGATAGAGACAATGCATAATATATGTAAAGTTCTCGTTCAAACCCCGCCCACAAAAAAAAACAATGAAATTTCTGTAACAACTTTTTGATTCATAAACATTATTGTGAATTTATTGGTTTATGAAACAAAAGTATAAAATTCTTTCAATTTGTACGAAGATATCGTAGAAACTATTTTTTTTATATCGATTTTAGTAAACACAAATAAATATAATAAGCAATTTATAGGTTTTAAATGAATTGTTTATTATATTCTCTTCATTTTTTCATTAAACTCAATATCAAATTCAATGATAGACTAATTTAGAATCAATTCAATCGTTCACTAACGAGGGTCCGAATTAAATTAAAAGTAAAACTTTGTATGGACTAACTTACATAAATTGTCATTCAAAGGATTCAAATATGAAACATTAAGGGTGTGTTTGGTTCGGAAGAGAAGTTAGAAAAAGAGAAATAAGTAAGAGAGAGTTTGTGAAGAGGGAAAATGATGAGAAATAGAGAAGATTTGATGTATTCTTTGGTATAAGATAAAGAAGAGAGAAATAGAAGAGAAACAAATGTTATTATTTTTAAAAAGACAAAAATATCCTTGATAAGACAACATTATAATTTATGATCAATTAAAAAACCAACGGCATAATAAACTTTTTTGTCTTCTTCCCTCTTTCTTCTCACTTTTGAAGAGAAACAAAAAAGGTATGAGGCCCACCATTTATTCTTCTCTCTTCTCAATTTCTCTTCTTGCCATCTTTCATTAACAGTGTGTGTCTATATATATCATTTGCTAAAATATATCATTCTCTATTTTTTTGGTCATCGTTTAATGACTGAACACACCTCCTCTTAAAGTAAATAAGTGGAGTGTTTGAGGTTTAAACCTCAATCTCTATATATAATATGTAATGTCTTTGCCGCTAATGTCACAACGACTCTCTAATTTAATTTAATTTAATTTAAAATGAATAAAATGATAATATTTATCATTTTCCTTTTTTTAATTGCCGAAAACAAATGAAGCCTTGACGTGGAATGCATATGAGGCAGAAGGGTGGGTGTGCAGTAAGTTGTCAACAAGTAATTAATACCCGATAGACGGAGCTGAGCAACTGCCAACTGATCATGCATGCTTGTCCATTTCTTCGTAAACTCTCTAACTTGCTAATTAGTCAAGGATTGCATTGAATTTACATTTTTAAATTTCAATTTTATTTGAACGCCCAACTAATTAATGTTGGTCAATTTCTGCGGAGAAATAAAGAGATACTCCATGTATGTTGCATGTTGGTTGCTAAGTTAAGAGATGTTGAAAGTTGAATGAGTTTGAAGTAAGATGTTTACATAATTAATGGATATAGACTATTTTGAGTAAGATAGAGAATCTCATATTGATGACGAATTGATAAAAAATGTGTCTCGTTGTTGAAGATCTCGTCGAAATATATGAAAATAGTCACATTACCGATGAAACAGAAGGGATATCTATATATGCGCTGTGACGCTTAAATCAGATGGAAAACAAGGAGGACAAGTGATTTTAGGGAGAGAATAAACTTATTTAAAATTGCTCTGAAGCCTTATTAGGTTTTATCTTATAATTGAGTCTTGTCAAGTGATTTTGACATTTTGGTCGGACCGAAACAAAATGCATGTTATTTTTACGTAAAAATCCCTATAATTTATTTGAAATGCGTGTTAGCTAGTTTAACACAAAAATCCATACCATTAGGGGATATGATTTTTGCTCAGCTGGTGAAAAATTCCCGATAAGCCATTCCACATATCACCATTTTCCAGCAAGCTAAATTATTTAGTCCTTGCACATTGACAAAATAAATGGAAAGCATCTTCACCATTTCTTCACAAAAGTGCAAAAACACATGAACGAGAACAATCAACGCCTCGGTCTCTCATATGAATCCTTCAAGGCAGGACATTACGACATTAAACTTTTTAAATTAATACCCCATAGTATTATGATTTTTTTCCTCGAGTAATCTAATGACTAGAGCTCACACATTATAAATGTGGATAAGTGAGGTGTCAAGGAGTTAAGCTCACGAGAATAGTACTATGATTTTAATGAATGTGACCTTGAATGTGTTCATCTTAAAATCTTATACTTCAATTTTCCGTTGTCAATTTTAGTAGGTTACTCTCGTTAAAAAGAAACGAATATAACATATGAGAGAGAAGATTAATATTGTGATTATTTTTTGATCAAGATATTGTGATTCTTTTTTACCAAAATATATTTTGATTTTTATTATTGTAAATTTAAATAAACCGTCTCTCATTAAGGGACCAAGATAGTACTATTAAAATCACGTAAAAAAAAGATAGTACTATTAATTAACAAATGAGACATTAAAAGATAAAATAATAAATGTGTGCATAGGTAAAATAGTATTAACAAGGACATCTTTCGGTCAATATTATAAGTAAAAGTTACTATTTTAGATTCATTCATTAAATGATGCATGTGGTCTACAATAAAGATCATATATATCATTAATTAAATGAATTTAAAATATAGATTTTAAAAAAATTTGATACTACCTACAATATCGAATACAAGAAACTTTGAGAAAAATAAATGACATCAACTAATTTTTTATTTTTTATTTATGAAGAGATCAAGTATGAAGAAGATCCACATGCATGGGACTATAGTTTTTCCACATGCATGGGAAAAACTCCTGTTCGCAATGTCCCAAGAGCGGTCTTTATAGAGATCTCCATCTGCAGATATAAATAAATTAACATCCCTAAAACATGAGGAAGGACGATGGAAACGATTAAGTATGAAGATATATAAATAACTGCTAACATTCATCAATTCCCATCATTTAAATCACCAGGAGATAATTTTGATCAATAAAAAAAATAATCCAGACACAATATAAATAATGAATTAAAAAGAAAACACATCTCTCTGGTGCATGCTTCAGGCTTTGCATTAGTGAGCTGCACAAATGGGAAAGTTGATTGGTCAATGCAAACAAGATCGCAATCCATTTTTTTTTTCTTCCAATATAAAAATCACAATTTGTGAACATTTATGATCGTGAGCTGTAGTGAAATGCACATAGTCGATCATATTATATTTTAAATTATTTAAAATCTGTATATTGAAATTTCGATAGTTGGACTTTGATGTAACCATGTAGACAACTCAAATCCCACAACTACCATGCATTGATGCGTAGGCAACAACAGAATTAACTTGTGTTGCTATTTATCTTGGATATTTTGTGTTGAAATTTTAAGTAGAAGATACAATAGAATATGAGTTAGAAATCTTATTTTGATTAGAAATTTGAGTGTTGAGTAAATTATTTAAGTAAAAGGATTTATACATCTAATGTCCTAAGAATTCGGGTTAAGATGTGATGTTCAACTCATTTGTATGGTTGTTCTTGACTCAATCTATGAATAATCACTCAGACTCTTCTCATTAACCAACAGTGGTATCGGTTCGACAATAATTTAAACTGACTCCTTGTGTAAAAAGTCTTCATGACAATGATGTTCTTACGATGTGTCATGTTGAGTACGGCCAACAACAGTGTAAGTGCAAGTGCAAGTGTTTGTGGATGAACGCACACTTGAATGAAAGATTGTTGTGTGACAAGTGTAAGTTAGAAACTCCATTTTACTTAGAAAAGTGAGTGTTGAGCAAAATATTTAAGTAAGATGAATCATAAATTCAATATCTTATGTTAAAACATAACGTCTAACTCACACGTATGATTATTCTTGACAAAATATGAATGATTCTTTCTTCGAACTGCTCTCATGATCCAACATCAACATACATGCAATTATTTCTATATTTGACTGGACAAATTGGAATAGGTGAAAATCATATCTATAATACTAGTACCCTTAAAAAATAATATCACACCATTAATACCTTTCTTATGTTTGTATGCTTTTTTGAATCAACGGCATTTGTTAAAAATGAGTATTTTCTTTTTAAATATAGGTGCAAATTAAACGAACTTTGCAAAGGTCTAACTAAAACCGGATGTTAAGATTGTTAGATTGGATATTTTATGTGGTATTTAATTTTAGGAAAATGTTATATGAACATCCTTTAATCATACACCCTATTGTACACTTCATGCATTAAGGATATTCTGGTAAATTCATCTTACCCACATGAGAGTGTACATGTATCACCACTCTTAATTTCATGTTAAATTTGTGTTTTTCCATTTTGTGTGAAGGGAGTTTGTAATTTCGTCTAAAAAAATATTTTCCCCAATTTTTCAAGCAAATTAATGAAATTCAATCAAAGTTCATATGGTCATATTTGTGGCCTGTTTCTACACTTGGATATATAATCTATTTGTATCTATCAAATGATTATTTAAGATAGGAACAAGACTTGGTCATCTGATTGAATAAGACATAAACCATTTAATCAACTCAATTGCGTTATGTCGTTCAACTGTGACGGGAGAACCATACACGGTACGACATGTCAAAATCATATACTAATCGTACGTATGAAAGATAGGACATACTTCCTCGGGTCACTACTATAAGTAAAAAATAATTTTTTAGGTTTATTGAATGAATGATATATGTAAACATTAATATATACCACGTACATCATTTATTCAATGAATTTAAAAAATATTTTTTTTTGCTCATAATAATGATTAGAAGGAGTAATAATTTTACGGACCACTAGTACCCTACGACATTAGCTGCCGATAAATTAAAGTCGTGAAGGTTCCGTATGAAAGTAAATGGTCATAGACTACGATCTACGTTATGTAACCTTAATTTTGGCTTCATTATGAGGGTTCAATTTCATTTTTGATGTCTGGAACTACAAAAAGTTGCACCGAAGAACATGTTACAAAAATCTTAATTTTTGAGCTAAATAATATTTCATCCGATCTCAAATATAAGAAACAAAAAAGAAATGCACACATATTAAGAAAGTGGATTGACCACATTTAAGTTATTATAAAAAGTGATATTTTTTTAATGGGTTTTTCTATCATGTGCAAATTTGCACGTGTTAAGAAGTTTAAATTAGTAACTTTGACTTGGAACTTGTGTTTTTTATACTCCCTCCGTCTCTAATTATAAGACCCTTTTGAAGAAAAAATTTGTCCCTTTTTATAAGACCCCTTTGTTATTTCAAACTACATTAATTATTTCTTTACATACATGCCTCTATTTATTATACATTTTTTTCTTCAATCAACAATAAATAACATGTTGAAAACATAAACTAACCTTATTTCTTAAAGGATAAAATTGTAAAAACAATAGTGATTACAAACAACTTTAATACAAATATCCACTATCTTAATTCCCGTGATTTTGGCAAAAGGGTCTTATATATAGGGACGGGAGGGAGTATTAAATATGTAACATTTAATCAACAATTGTTGGTTTTCAATGAAAAGTTACTACTTTTAGTTACCTTAACATATGCAATATTGCACATGTTAGACAAACCCTTTTTTAATTTTACCTTTGTTTTGGAGTAGTAAAGATATTAATGATGAAGTGGGTTTAATGAGGGTAAAATTGGAATTGTGGCATTTAATAGGTTCATTTTACTATACTTTTTCTTATATTTGAGACCACCAATTTTATTTTTTTGTTTCTTACATTTGAGACCGGAGGGAGTACTCCCTCCGTCCCAAATTGTATGTCGCTTTAGGAAAAATATTTGTCCAAAATTATATGTCGCTTTACAATACCAATCAGTGGCGGATCTTGCCCAAAATATTGGGGGGAGCCGCAACTATTATATCCAAATGAGAGTGTTTTTTTTTTTTAACAATATATCCAAATGAGAGTTAAAAATTTTTTTAAAAAAGTAAAGGTATATGATCAGAGGCATACCTTTGTATATTAGAAAAATTATGGAACATATACATTGCTAACTAAGAATCTGTCCAATCTAGCTTTTATGTGATGAAAATATCCCCAATGTAGCTCAAATCATTAAAGCCACGCTGCTGGATAGTGTCTTTGAACTGGTTAGTAATACTACTATCAATAGGATTACCTCCATTTTTTTTCCAGCTTGACACAAAACCAAATTGAAATCAACAAAAACTAACCACCTATTTCTAGAATTATCGCTGTACAGCTGACTAAAAAGATTACAAGTCAGATGCTTTTTATTATCTTGCAAGTAACCACACAAGCATACCCCTGTTGTCTTTCACTCCTTTGAATCATCGCCAGAGGTTTGGGCAGGCTGAAAACATTGACGAAGAGGTTCCTTTCAAGGCTGCTCATCTGGTTGAATCATTGCATTATTACTCCTACAAAATGCACAATTCACACATAAATAATAAATAACAAAATAAAACAAGAAAGGGAGAATAAGAACAATGACTCAAGCAAGTAATTGAAAAAGGCACATTGTCTAAGAACACAAAACAAAGAGAAATAAATAAACAATGCATAATAATTAGAATCAAGCTAAGAATTAGAGATGGAATTAGAGATGTTAGTCACCGAGTCACAAGATTCAGATTCCTCGTATTAACCCTCACATTAGCAAATTAAAAAGGGAAAAATTAAGCCTAAATTAGAAACAGTAAAAAATTTATCCATGGGCATCATGAAATTAAGCCATTTTGCTTTTGACAAACGAAATAATAGAATTGAATCAAACAACATAGGAAATCAAGGGTTCAAGCTTCCCCCAATTGAATCAAACAACTCAGGAAATAAAGGGTTTAAGTTTCCCCCAATTTTTTTTATTTCTAGGGTTCATGCAACATAGAATAATTCCATACAAACTTTGAATTGAACCAAATGATAATTTTAAAGAAAATAAACAAACAATAAAACAAACAAATTGAACTCCTGAAGTAAAAGAATCAAAATTAAAGGGAACAAAGAAGTGAACTGAAAAAACATAGAACAAACAAACAAACCTGAAAGTGACTGAGATCTGAGAGAGTAAGATAGCAGATGCCTAGCGCCTCCACCGCGCCAGAGACTGAGACTTAAGAGCCTCATAGCATGGCCGTCGCCGAAGTTGAAGAGCCCAGTGAAGGGGTGCTAGAGAGAGTTCGCGAGAGACGGGAGGTGAATGGAGAGGGGGTACCAGAGAAGGACAAAGCATGTAAAAAACAATTGTATCAAGGGCATTATAGTAGTTTCCTATATACAAAAAAAAAATCCTTTTTTTTTGGGGGTACCGCGGCTCCTGCGGGTCTGTGCAGAGATCCGCCGCTGATACCAATGCAATATTAATGTTACTTTTCCTATTATAACCTTAGCTATTTATTACTCTCTTCTTTCAATTCTTTCATTTATTTTTCCCATATTATTTATTAAGGACAATTTTATAAAACAACTCATAATATCTCTTTTCCACACAATATTAATTGCTTTTCTTAATATGTGTGAAATGCCCAAAACGTCATACAATTTTAAACGGAGGGAATATGTTTTATTACTCTCACAGTCCTTAATTATAATCATCTTTTGGAAAAAAGTTTCCCTTGATATAAGTTTCTTTTCAAATTAATTAAATATATATTTTTTTTATCAAGTATTATAGTAGTAGATAGAAATTAACTTTTAAGATAAATTATTAGATGTATTTCTTATTTTAGAATATAACTAATTCATAATATTTTTAAACAAAATTTGTTTTTTCTCCAAAAACAAATTTTTTTATATATAAGTTTTGCAGTATTAGTGGATTAAGAATAAAAGAGAAATTAACTTTTAAGATTGATGGAACATATTAGTGGATCTATGATGCTAAATATGATAAGAGGATTTCTCACGAAGCCATCACGACTTAGTACCATTGTCTATTAGGGTGGAAATAAGTTAAGCTGCCTTATGCTTTACAATGTTTAAGTTTGGTCTATCAAAAATTTTATGACCCAAATCTGCCTTTATGTAAGTTTGGTATGACCTACTAACATGTTTAAAAACATATTTTATATGAAGATTTTTAAAAAAAATAATATGATCTAAGTTTAAATAAACTAGCAAATTAATATAGATCAATGTGATTAAACTCTATTTTGATATTTAATATGAATTTTTGGAAAACTTGACTATATAATAGGGTGAAGAAGCAACAATATATATAATATTTGAAACATGATAGTCGTTCACAAATTACATCGAAAAACGTGATATATCCCATATCTATGCTTTTCTAACCTTCTTGTTGCCAAGGTACACAATTCCGCTCTAAAGTTCGAATTTGCTCTATTTATCTATCATCATTTACTTTGCATTTATGAGAAAGAAAGTTTATAAAAAATATGGTGAAATATATATATTGATGTACTCATTAATATAAAATGGATAATAAAAAACCCACTTGGGTTGGTCTGGTGGTGTTGGCTTAAGGCCTGAGAGTGTGCTCTTCCTCGATGTCTCGTGTTCGATTCTTTTCGGTGCCAATTTAAGGGGGTTAATTTAGTTTCTTTCCTCGATGTCTCGTGTTCGATTCTTTCCGGTGCCAATTTAAGAGGGTTAATTTAGTTTCTTATAAAAAATATAAAATGGATAATGATAACTTGAGAGTAATGCACGTAATGTATCCCTTTAAAAAAAAAGAAGTAATGTATTACTTCTGCACATACATTTTAAATAACGCAGTACATGAATAGAGAAGAATCAACGGTTGAAGAATATGAGAGCATCATACATTTTGTTGAGAGAATAGAAGTATTGACTTTTAAAAAATCAAACTAATAATTTAGAAATTAGAATTTTGTGCACTCCTTTTATGTATGACGTAAATACTCAAATCAATTGTTGAAATTGTATATGATCATATAAATTTGGTTCTTAATTTTTTTGTCCAATCGTTTAATGGATATAAATTTCTCACTTAAGATGAATAAGGTATACGGCAACGTCCTTCAACTGAGTTATTTACGGTACAAAATGATTAAAATCATTTAAATAAAGTGGGTAGGTTGGGATAAACCTAGATTTCACGTACAAAATAAGATATTTAATTTCCTCTTTTGTGTATATTTTTCTACATCAATGCCATATAAGACAAATTTGAGTGATATTTGCAAACAAGAAGTTAGGAACAAAGCTAAAAAAGCACTCCAATCCAATGATACTTTTATAGTTTTATTTTAATAGGCGGACGCAAAGGTAAACGATGGACGTTTCCTCAATAATTATCACTGCTAATTCCAAAGCCAAGATCACAACAGACCAAGTCATCAAGCTGGATATCACATGTGTGAACCTTTGAAACTTGAAAGTAAGCCCATATAAAATATTCTTATATTAATTAATTAAATATATTGTAATATTAGCTGTGCTGCAGCCTCATTATATTCACATACATACACACACGTCAACTAACACAAAATTTTGTTCAAACTTCAAAACCAACCTCTTGCGTGCAGAAAACTCTAACTTAATTTATTTGCATGTTGCTACAACTTTCTTGGTATTTTGCCTCCTTCATACTAGTCCATATCTATCTATCTATATATATTTGCAAACGTAAGTATTCATTGTTCAACTATCCTTATCCTTAGCTATAGGTAGTCACCATTCTATAAATAGCTGATATTAAAACCAAACTAATATAACCAATTTTTACTGAGCAAGACATGGCTTCTACTGGTGATCCTGAGTACAAATCATCTTCAACTCCGGCTCCGGCTTCTTCGGTTGGTGTTGATCACTCTAAGTTTGATTTGATCCTAAGGTTTCTGTTGTTTGCAGCATCAGTGGCATCAGTTGTTGTGATGGTTACTGGTAATCAAACAGTATATCTACCTGTGCCACGACCAGCCAAGTTTAGATACTCACCAGCCTTTGTGTAAGTTTTGCATGATAACAACTATTAAGTTTGCTAAGTCTGCTAAGTTTTATGTTTGTTATATATGTGTCTGCTTATTTTAGTTATTTGCAATATTCTTTGGTTTCTTAGTAGTTCCTACTATGGAAGATAGTCATGTTAGAAATATACACCTCTCTCGGTTGAAATTCAAACTTTAATTCGACACGTATATATCAACGCCAAGAAATTATGTAAAAAAAATGGATTTGGATACTAAGCTTAACAACTTTTCCATTTATGTTACAGTTTTGTTTCTTCATTTTTTCTTGTATAAATTGTTTCATAATTTATGACACATAACTAAGGATATTGTACGGGTAAGAAATTATACTTGCCAATAGTGAGAATTATTCTCTTTGTCTCATTATGTGTGTTATTTAGAATATTTTTATGTTTCAAATTATTTGTAATTTTGCAATACCAATACACCATTTATTATTATTATTATTATTTCAATGTAAGAAGCCAATTCTCCATTTGATTTCTACGTACAGCTTTGCTTTCTCCACCATATTTTAAGACCTTGTTCTCATTGATATTAATTGTTTTTATCAACTTGCAATTAATTTGACATTTATAATGTTCAATAATCACAGATATTTTGTGGCTGCATTCTCTGTTGCTGGGCTTTATAGTATCATTACAACTTTTATATCACTCTCTGCCATCCGAAAGCCAAACCTCAAAACCAAACTTCTCCTCCATTTAATCTTCTGGGATGCGGTAATTGATCAATTAGCCTTTTAATTTCATTTTTTACCTTGCTAAATATTATTATACTAATCTTCTCCTTTTAAACATTATCCAATGATTCTCTTGCAGGTGATGTTGGGGATATTAGCTTCAGCAACAGGAACAGCTGGGAGTGTTGCATATTTGGGTTTGAAGGGAAACAAGCATACTGATTGGCATAAAATTTGCCACATCTACGACAAATTTTGTAGGCATATTGGTGCCTCTGTAGGAGTTGGATTGTTTGGTAGCATTGTCACTCTTTTGCTCATTTGGATTTCAGCTCACAGCATTCATAGTCGAGTTCCAAAGTAGATTCAAAGAAAGTTGTGGATCATTCTTCTTCACACATATATGCACTTATTTATCTTTGTAGTGAATTGTTTGTTAAGTAATTAGATAGTGTGTTTAGTGATTTATTAATGTTTAATTGACTTCTATTTTTGTGAATGTTTGCTTTCATTGTTCTTGTAAATGTGTGTAATTATCTACCAAGGAGCACATTGTATTTTACATTCTATTAGTGTGGCACATGATTTTGGGTTATTTTGCTCCCTCAAATATAAAATAGATTGAATAATTAACCAAGAAAACATTCTCTTTTAATGATTTGTACTGTAATTGTGCAAACCAACCATCTATTCTATGTAAAACAGCCTACGAACGGAGTTTATATAACAACATCTAAAAAATATTTTTGATGTCCATGTGACCTTAAATCGACCATAATTGAAGTTACATCAGCAACATTCAACAATTCTATGAAATATCAATAAACGTTTCTATGTAATATATCAATAAACGTGATGTGGCTGTGATTTAAAACCAGTATCATAGCATGTCACAGAGAGTGAGAGACTATACCCATACAAGATGTGATAGTTTCTCCTCTTTAAAGAGCATTTTAACTCCTAACCGGAAAAGTTACAGTAGCATGGTTGGTTATGAATGGTGCTATGTTATTGATGCAAAGTTGTTTAAATTGGAAGCAAAAGCCACAGTTCCCGCAGGTTAGAAAAAATTTAACCACAAAACAAGTGCTTTCACCTACACACGCAATGCATTTGCTACAATGTATGAAACAATTGAATAGGGCATTTTTTACCGGCGAGAAGAAGAGAGATTGTTAACAATACAAGTACTAGTAGGCCATGCTGCAGCACTTAAAGGTGCTGTTGTTCTTCTCATCGTCATATTATGAGCTTGGCAATCACTCACATGAAAAATCTAATAGCACTGTAAGTTTTTTTTTGTTGAATAGCAGTGTGTGTATACATATAACAACAGAACTACTAAATGTGCCTAACAAGTAACATCACCAAAACCTTTATGTCTTCTTTTCATTTTATAAGGTGCTGCCAAAATTCAAGTTTGTGAACTCTTAAGTTATAGACGAGATATGGAGATCTAACATTCCAATGGGAAGAAGATAATGAGCATTATAATTTATCACTGTACTGTCTTTGATGATATACTACACATGTATCATTATTGCAGAATTTTGTAAAACTATAACTATACACATACTAATAGATATTCACACATGCTATTACTGATAAATATGGACACTTATAGTTGGTGCTAATAAATATTAACACTTTTAGGTGATATCCTTGTGACTATTCCAATCTCTGGGTAACCTGATAGGACCAAGGAATTGACTTATGACCAATGGCAGATATCTGAACACGTAAAACCTCATGAACAGTACCTCGACGAAGCACTCCCAAAACAGACTCACCGTCTTCTGTTGCCAGATCTGCCAAAGAAACCCAACGAAAAAGTAACTCATCCCTACCGCGGTAGCCATAGATCCACCTACCAAGTTTCCACCACTTGACGCATACATGCCGATTTGATATCTCACAAGTCCGAAGGGCTTCTACAAGATCATCACCCTGCCAACAGAGACACTTGCATATGAAATACACATCACTCTTATCTAATCCTTCAAAAGATTAGCTCGATAAGGTATTGTTCCAATTTGTCTTCTCTAAAGTGAGGGATGTGATTTAGAGAATAAGTTGTAGGATTATAATCGTTGACCACCAAATTATCAGTTGGGATTTTAACAGTTTCACTAATCACAATCTTAACCGTAAATCAAGCGTTAAAACTATGCACTTCACCGTCTAATGAGCATCCCTCACTCTAAAGGGGTAAAACATAAGGCAAACTATATAATTAAATATTTGAGACACTATAATATGTCAAATAGCAATTTCTATATAAAGTGTTCCTTGGGAGAGAGAGAAAAGTGGCAAAACATATATTACAGAACATGGTTCAACTTTATCTTCTTCATTTCTCATGTTTCTATACAAAAAATCAAGGAATAAAGGATTGAAATGATATTCAAAGGAAAAGAAAGCAGGTAAAAGATGAAAACATACACCTTATCTTTTAAACTTCGAAGCATGCAAATTTGGGAGAAAGTAAAAAAATGATAAGATTAGGAGCTGTTAGAAAACATTATCTTATTTTCAAGAAACAAAGCAATTTTGAGCATCTGTACAAATAATTTTTTAGGCTAGTAGCTCTTCTTAGAGTTGGCTAATATTAGGCGTGTTCAAATCTTAGAGTTTATCCCTGTGTCCTTTGCGAGGAATAGTCGGAGTATGAGGTGTTTTATCTGTGATCGCAGATTACAGATGACTTGTATTTGATCTCTGACTGGCCTTTCGCTTAGATCCTTATCAATAAACTTCTAATTATCGAAAAAACCACCCTATGTAATAAAACTGACCAAAAGATATTTTATTTGATTGGCAGAAAATTATAAATATCTATGAAGAAGTTGAAGCAAGGAACCGGATAGGTGACTTTCTGAGTTAAATGTAAAACAAGAAAAAAAAAAACTTGTACAAATAGTTAGCTGAGATAAACTTGAAAAAAATTTAGTACATGCAATGAAACAGCTGTTTGGATTCACAGTTGGAAAATGTAAAACCATATGTCAAATGGTAACCATGTTTTCTAGCTTCAGCAATAAGTTGACATTTAACTTTTGTGAAGCTCTCTCATTTTATTTTTTAACAAGTAAAAAATCATACAGTTATTTTAGTGGAGAAGCTATCATAAACCAGAAGCTATTCTAAACCAGGCAATATGCAAAAGATAGAATTTGAAAGAGGAAAATGCAAACCACTGCTCTAACTTGTAAAGGGATCAAAATTAGCAAGGTTTTATTTGAAATTGTAGTTTTTGAAATCACAAATGTTTTGAGTGCTGTGGTTTTCAAGAAAAACTCTATATATTGATTCCTTAACTAATGCCCTAAGGGCACTAGCTAGCAAGACCCTTCTTTTTTCTAATAGCAAATGTTAGTATGTTAAATGCTATCTTAGTATTTTCCCCTTTGCCGGGATTCAAACCGTGGATCTTTTATTCCGTAACTCATTTAATCTCTTAGAAAAACCAAGTAAGCTACCCATACTCAAAAAAAAATAAAAGAGGGGGAAAAAGGATGGAATACCGGAATCCCAAGGCTTGTCATGCAATAATGCACACCAACCAAGTTAAGCAACACATTCATTTGAGGTTTAAACAGGAACCTCTGGATGTCTTCAAAACCAAACCTTGCGCCATTAATGATTTCAAAGGCTTGCAGATAGTCTCCAACCTCAAGCGATTCATTACGTGAACATGCTTTCAAAAACCTCTCAACAGACCCTGCTCTAATTCCCAACTCGACGTGCCTCTCGACGTACAATCTTCTCCATGTCTGCAATCCAAACTCCAAATAATTACACCACATATCAGTAATAACACTACCCAAACCAAACCTGCTCAATATCTAATATGCCAATAATGATAATGAATGATATTACACATAATTTTTCTGTCTCATATTAAGTGTCGTTTAAGGTTGCACATTTTCTAGGAAAATCATTTAGTGTGCATAATCTTTGATAAAATAAGTTTCATTGACTAAAATCATTTATTATTTTTTATTAATTCCAATTGTGATGCTTGGGGCTTATTTCGATTGACTTATTTAAGCTTACCTATTGAAATAATTACTCATAAAACTGTTTAGGAGACCTTATGAAAACAATTAATAGCATCTCCATAAGTTGTTTTCAGCTTATTTCCATAATCTCTTTAAGATAGTTTATGAAAACAACTTATAGCTTATATGAAAATAATTTGACTTTATTTTATATTTTGTTATAGAAATAACTTATACCTAACCACTCATATGATAAGCGCCAATGCTATAAGCACTTAACTAAGCTACATATCCAAACATGAATATGAGACTTAAGGATTACAAAATTATACTCCCTCAGTCCCATAATAACTGAGCCATTTTCACAAAAATATTGTCCAATTGACTCATTTCACTTTTCAATACAATATTAATTACTTTTTTTTCAATTATAACATTAATTAATATTACTTTCACCACTCTCAATTCAATATATTATACTTTGAATTTATGATAAAGAGAATGCACCAATAGCTGATAAGGGCACTCTAACCCATTTTTCTCTCTCTTTCACTTATACACTTTTTCTTAATAAGTGTGAAATGAGCCAAGGGTGGGAAGGAGGGAGTATAACCAAATTTTCCAGTCACTAAAACAACAATAATTTAACAACAAGGAACAAAGAGGCAATTTCCTTCTGAACCTAAAAAATAGTTGAACTTAAAAATGGAAAAAGGTTTTTTTAGAGTTTTGATGATCACACAGAATCCAAATTGAAATAAAGTAACAAACTTTGGTAAAATAAGAAATTGGGTGAATCTAAAAAATAAGAAAAAATCATGGGTACCCTACCTTGATATAGGGGGAGAGAGAGGAATGGAGTAAGGGCCATCTGTTAGTGACAAGAGAGTGCCAAATGGAATCTGAGAAGCATAGTTTTCTCCAGAATTTTGAACAGCAACCCAAAGCACACAAATCACGCACCTGGAAAACGTGAAAGAAGTAAAAGGGTGAATGAAAATGGAAATGGAAGGTGTAGCATGCATGATATGATGATATAGGTAAAATGGAAATTAGAAAATTGGAACCTGAAGAAGTGAAGCGATTTTGAAGTTGATATCTTCAGGGAGGGAGATGAAGAATGAACTAGAATCTGCCATATCTTTGGATATGATGATGATGCAGTTTGTATAACCATAAGGATCAGGTGTACCTGTACCTGTACCTGTACCTGATCTCTGTGCATATACATAACTTCTATAAACACTCAATTTGCTACTTATAATTTTCCTCAATTTAATACTCAAATTAGTTTTTCACATTTTTATAGCTAGAGAGAAGTAATTATAGGTATTATTCAAACAAATGTTATTTTAATATCTTAAAAAATAATTGTTTTTATCAAGTATTTTGTCTCTCAATTTATCTTGACTCTATTTTACAATCAAACACAGTACAATCAAAACGAAAAAAATATAATTTTGTAAATTATATATTTAATATCAAAAAGTTTTAAAAATTTGTCTTTTCAATGTAAAATTTATCTTTCATTTTTTATTGGTATTATTCGAACACAATTATTTATTAAATGAGTTCAACTATTTTTCTTAAAGTGTGTATTGTAATTTTTTTGTTTATGAGATTTAAGTGAGTACAACAATTCTTTGATAGAAATTAAATTGGATTGTGGAAAAACCGCGAGAGATTAAATTAAGTTTCAATTATTTTTTTTGGAAAAATTGAGTCTTCACTTCTAAAGTTTATAAATTGAGAACATTAATTAATACATTTTTTTTAGGGGATAGTAAATCAGTTGGAAGCTGCTCTATAAATAAATAAAATACAAAATCTGCAATTACGTATAACACCTATTCTTTTTATAGTTTTAGGCGTGAGAAAGAAGAAGCGTGAGGGGAACATGTATCTTTTTCTTTGATTATTATCTCATGTGGTTAGTTTGTCTATTTATTTCTAACTTTTATATCTCTTATTAGAGTTCTACGTCATTAAATAATAGGTGCGATAATAACAGGTCAATATCGTAAACCATTTTCCATACAATAAACCAAACTTCATAAAAAAAAGCAGAAAGAATTATGGACAATTATTGTAATTAGATATTTTCGCTTGATTTTCACAGCCACAACTGCAACAATAACAATTATTTTATTTTTTTTACTAAACATGTTGCAAGCATAGATCCCCTAAAAAAATTGTTACATGCATAGATAGTTAGTTTTCACATCATCAAATACGGGTACTCACCACTTGATATTTGATACTTATATATCTTATGATACAACATTATTAGGGATGGACAATGCACTATGTCTTGGGTCAGTTTAAGGTCAATTATCTTACCAACCTTGTTTTTTTGTAGCTGTCCTTAATACTTCAACTTTTTCTATCCTCATCGGAGAAGATTGTAAAGCAATCAATCAATACGGCATAATCATGCCTTCTTTATACTATGTAACTCCACTTTAGAAATGATTATATTAGAACACAAACAAACAGTATTAACAATGTATACACACCGTATAACATATGTACACTGAAAACGAATCCTCAAAACTCCAAATTGTATCTCAACCGTATAGGAATACGGTGTCCAATGTCAATTTTTGTGTTCCCCAATCATTTCTCAATTTCATATATTCATAAAAATACTGAAATTACAGACAAAAAAAATATCCTTGACAGTGGTAAAAAAGCTAGTCTTATTAACTCATTTTCTTTAACTGCACCACAATTTATGGGGTGTCTGCAAAATAATTTGCTTTATCACTTTTGTCTGGTAAAGTTATGATATTTTGAATTACCATTGCCACATTCCTTTGATTATTACCATTTGCAGCTTTTAAAACTCAGTGGGAGAAACTATTATCAGGTTTTGAACTCTGTGGTGTTGCATTTGAATGAGAGAAAATGTGGTTGTGGCAAGTGAGGAAAAAGTTGAGTAAATGTGTATTGTGAGACATGGGGTGTGTGTTTGGGAAAGAGGGTTCAGAAAGGAAGAAAGAGGTAGTGAAAGTTGTTGCTAAGGTGGAGGAGTTTGAGTGTGAGGTTCAAAATGATATGAAAAATGAGCAAGATGGTGGAGAGGATGAGAAGAGGAGGAGACAAAGGGCAAGGAGAGAGAGGAGGCAATCTTTGAAGGCTAATCCAAAATTGAGCAATCCACCTAACCATATACATGGTGAACAAGTGGCTGCTGGGTGGCCATCTTGGCTTTCCAAGGTTGCTGGAGAAGCCATACATGGATTGACGCCTCGAAGGGCCGATTCTTTTCACAAACTTGATAAGGTATGCCAATGCCTTGATTTGTTTTTGTTATCTTCATATGAATTTTTCAGAATTTATTGCTTATTGTTGTGTGCAACTCGTAGTTTACTGATTAGTAGCCGCTCGAGAGCAGGATCTTAGTATTTAAACACTAGTTGTATTTAAATTGGACCGTACTAATTAAACATAAGCTGTACTAAATAATAGACAGGTACTGCACAGTCGAAGACGTAAGCACAATTCTATTTCTAACGTTTATGGTGTTTGCCCATGTCAATGTAATCAACATTTTGGAAAATAGTAATATGGATTTGAGACATGGTAGATTCTTTTGTTGTTTGGTTGTAAACTTAAAATTGAGATTGAGTCTCTTACTTCTGTACTATTTTTCAATCAGATTGGACAAGGTACATATAGCAATGTTTACAAAGCTAAGGATACTATAACTGGGAAAATTGTTGCATTAAAGAAGGTTCGTTTTGACAATTTAGAACCAGAGAGTGTGAAATTCATGGCCAGAGAAATTCTGATTCTGCGTCGTCTTGATCATCCCAATGTTATCAAACTAGAAGGTTTAGTGACTTCTAGGATGTCATGTAGTTTGTATCTTGTCTTTCAATACATGGAGCATGATTTGGCTGGACTTTCAACGAGTCCCGCAATTAAGTTTACTATGTCTCAGGTATTGAAATAGTTACCTTAGGTGATTGCAATTGTTTATGATTCAAAAAGAATATTTTTGATTTGGAACTTGTTTAGGTTAAATGTTACATGCATCAGCTACTTTCTGGACTGGAACACTGTCACAACCGTAATGTGCTGCATCGTGATATAAAGGGATCAAACCTTCTTGTTGACAATGAAGGAATTCTCAGGATTGCTGATTTTGGATTAGCATCCTTCTTTGATCCTAATCACAAACATCCTATGACTAGTAGGGTGGTTACTTTATGGTATCGATCTCCAGAACTTCTTCTTGGAGCCACAGATTATGGTGTAGGAATCGACCTTTGGAGTGCTGGCTGTATTCTTGCTGAATTATTGGCTGGAAGGCCTATTATGCCTGGTAGAACAGAGGTAAGATCTCTAATTCGGATTTGCTGTGGTCACAACGGTGACAATTGGACCGAGATCAGACGATGGAGAAAGTAGCAGATTATGATTTATTTTTTTTAAACTCTTAAATATTGAGCTTGAAATCTAGATTGTCCTGTCATGATTCAACGGCCACCGATGTGCTGACTGTGTGGAATTTGTTACTCCAGCAAATCCAAATCCTACTAATTTCATTGTATTGTTTCTCTAAGGGCATATTTCAACTTGTTTGTGAGATTTCTGGTTCTTCATATTGCTGATAATATAATATCCTTCATGCTTCATAGGTGGAACAACTACATAAGATATTTAAGCTATGTGGTTCTCCTTCTGAAGAATATTGGAAAAAGGCAAAGTTGCCACATGCTACAATTTTTAAGCCACAACAATCATATAAACGGTGCATAGCAGAGAAATTTGAAGATTTCCCACTATCATCATTACCACTAATTGACACCCTTCTGGCAATCGATCCAGCTGAACGTCAAACTGCCACTGCTGCATTGCACAGCGAAGTAAGACAGTAATCTAGTTGTTAAATGAATCTTGTGAAATCACATAGATCATGTATGTTGTTCGAAGTTTGACATACGATAAATTTTGTTTGAATTCCTTAATGTTTAACTAATTTAACGTAAGAATCTAAGTTTACTGTTACTTTTTATTTTTTGCAGTTCTTTACAACCCAACCTTATGCTTGTGAACCCTCTAGCCTTCCAAAATATCCTCCCAGTAAGGAGATGGACACAAAGCTTCGGGACGAAGAAGCTAGAAGGTAACAACTTAAATTTGGTTTTGAAGTCTAACATTAACTTCATCAAGATTTTCTTTGTTCTAATACACACACACATGCATGACGAAAATTTTCTGAACTTCTAAATGCGAGTTTCAAATATCTTATGAATTTTCGTGTGAATAAAAATTTGACATGTCCATATATTAGGTTATTTTGCCATTCAAGTCAATTCAGTTCACTTCTCTTCTTTCCTTTCCATTTTATGACTTTAGATTAAGAGCTGTTGGCAAAGGTGATGCTGTTGGCGCTAAGAAATCTCGTTCGCGTGATCGAAGTGGGAGGGGAATTCCAGTTCCAGAGGTCAATGCTGAGCTGCAAGCCAATATCGATGTATGTTAGATCAGGCACTATATTCATTTAAAAAAAAAATACTTCTAATACTTTTATTTTTCAATACTGCGGTAATTGTTTAACTCTTGTCATCACAGAGATGGAGACTGGTAACGCGCGCTAATGCTAAGAGTAAAAGTGAGAAGTTTCCTCCTCCACATCAAGATGGAACTTTAGGCTATCCTTTTGGTTCTTCATGTCATATGAATCCAGTTTTTGATCCTCCTGATGTTCCATTTAGTTCCACAGACTTCTCATATCATAAACCAAATATTCAGACCTGGTCCGGCCCATTGGTGGAACCGAGGGTGAGTGCGCCAAGGAGAAAGAAGAACAAGGCAGGTGACCGGCATATACAATCGAAGTCATCAAAGGACATAAAAAGATAGAATGTAAAGAGTTTCAGTACAATACCAAAAAAGGAAAATACTACTTATCGCGAAAACAAGCCTCACGAAATTGTACACAACATGTGATTGGTTGTTTCCTATCACTCATTCCTCCAATGTATCCGACAAATACAGAACTAAAATTTCCACCACAAAAAGTATCACATTGATATTTGTGAATTTCGTGATGGAAATGCTTTGTACTAAATAGCATTTTTGCCCAAAAATTACAATTAAGTATTTTTGATGCTGCAAATGCTGCTTCAAGAAGATATTGTACCATTTCTTTCTAGTCACAAGTGAGATAGAAAACATTGTGTTTCCTGCTCCCATTTCTTTCTCAATCATCAAAGGGTTATTAATCTTATCTTGTAGTATATCTTAATCTATTTTTCTTCTTTATTAAACAGTTTATGAACATTTAACGAGGTGGTTTTTCCAAGCAGTTTTATTGATCTATGAGTATGATTCTCCCTAATTTTAACATTCACTCATAATGTTCTCCCTTTGATCACAGCTAGCCATCAACCTGTGAAATGTGCAAAATTAATGTTTTGCTTAAGCTTTTTGGTTTCTTCCTTTAAGGTTATGCACGAACACCGTCCTTCGGAAATCGTGGTAAAGGTTCTGCTTCAATACATGATTGCTTTTGTTCTGGTACCGCATACGTGAATGGTACCTGCATTTATGACAATGATATACTTTTTTATCAAGCTATTACACTGAGAAAGAAAAAAGGATTCTGTTTCTAGACAACTTCAAAGAGCGCCTAATGTAGAAAGATGAACTAGCACCAGAAGTTGCATGAAAAATAAAGAAAAAATGATAAAAATATTTGGTTGATTGTGTATATAAAATAATCTTTACAATGGATATTTGTATACTTAAAGCAGCTAAGGAACTTACGCTACACATATGTGCCACACTCTTGACCCACTAATTCATGTATTACATCATCCAAGATCGTGGCTAACAACACTGACATACATAACTACCATGTCGATTGAGTTACATTTCAAAACCGTCTCATCAGCTAAGTTATCAACTTTCTAACCAGCGAACCAATGCATTCATAACCCTATTATTAAAAAATAAATAAACTTTCATGCACGTTTTGAACGTAGTTGGTTGATATCTTTCTCTTTTTTTTTTATTTTTTATCAAAGCTCGGAAAATTAAATTGCAAACAACTGGCTAGACTATAGGCTGCCAAACAACTAGCTACAAGCACATCTTAAGAAACATATAGTTGGGATTGCTTTTTATAACACCCTTTTTGAAACGAGTTTGGATATACTCACTACTGGTTGATATCTTTCTCATCTGGCTAAGTTGGTGACAAATTGTATTATTGTTGTTGTTGGGTGTATGTCGTCTCACCTACGGTAAATTATTCATGTTCTTCAGGATTTTGTCTTTCAAACTGACTATGTTGTCAATTTTATTTTATTCTCTCCATTATCAAATTTTATAATAAGATTTTAACAGATTTGTGTCAAAAAAGCGGAATTATGTAAAAAGAACAATATGACAAACTTGTAAAATGAGGTAAATATATACTTTAAACTATTAGAATATAAAATATTCATTGTATAAACATTGAGTGGAGAAAAGCAATTAGAAGATTGAAGATTTTAGGCATGACCATGTCACGTATCAACCAACAAATGAGACCTACTACACCTTTCATTTCATGTTATGTTATCACCTTGACTTAATGATCATTCATGCTAGGCTAACCATTAACAAAACCCGAAGAAGATTCGTTTTTGTGTATCCAGCACCATAAAATTAGCCAAACCGTTAATGACAAAATCAAACAATACTATACTAAAAAGGGGTGTTTTAGATTTGTCGAAAATATTAGTGTAATGTTTTTCTACGTTTTCTAAGCTGTATTGTTTTTACTTTATGATTGTGTTGTGGTGGACCATTTGGTTGAATGAAAGAGGTATATTGTCGTTTCTAAGCGGGACAATAATCATTGTATTGTGTCCATGATGAAGCTACTGTCTGGGCTGTGGAAATTATCATCAGTCCGTACAGTTCCACTACCCCGAAAGTTGGAATTGGAATGGAATACTAATACTAAAAGAAAACCCACATGGTTACGGTTATCCTTATCCCGTGGTTGTAGTATGCTCTTCCAAAGAGTTTTTCATTCAAATTATGAGATGTCAATTTCTATAAATCCGTCCTTAAATAGAATCAGCTAACAGCATCCATAATGAAGACATTCATTTTTGAGTACTTAAATAGGTTTCACGTGTACATATCATTTATTTATAATTTTTTTAATAGTAGTATCTAATAAGAACTCTATCCCTCCAACCTAGCATCTCACAAAAATTCCTTAAATGAGACCCATTAATCAATTATCAATAACTTTATATCATTACATTTTAATTTTTTAATATTAAAAGAGCGAGGATCCCGCTTAAAAATGAGGTCTTAAGTAAGACCCTGGAAAAAATTCTCTCCAATGGAGGTACCTAATAGATATCGGGTCTTAACTGGTTATGACCCTCCCACTGAAAATGGTCTAATGAACTGTGATCTCAAATTAATCCGCCGCCAACGACTTAGATAGCGAATTTTAAAAATTTATAGTAAAAGAGAAGGTTTTTTTAATTGAGCCTTTGGCTCTTTTAGTATAAAAAATGGTACTAGTGATACTTTTTTATCGACAAAATAAATAAAAGAACATGAATATCTCAAACAGAGAAAATATGTGAAATACAATAAAATATCTTAGAAGTTAAAACATTTTATTTTCTTATATATAGAGTAGACTAAAATATTGTTTAAAAGTTTTAGAATTCGTAATTTGCTTCGACTGTTAAATTTTTTTTAAAAAATTGAATATACAAAAATCAATTATTTTCTATATTTTGTTGGAAAGTTATTTTGAATATAAAGTTTATAAACAAAGAAGAGATATACTAATACATATTTAAAGTTTCCCCTAAAAAGTACATATTTAGAGTTTTTTTTTGTCGATCATATTTAGAGTTTAGTTGTGATACATTGTCAATGTAAAAAAATTACATTGTTAGTAAATCACTATCATTCATGTGTGATTTTAAAAATAGTTATGATTCCTAAAAAAGTAGTTACGATGAACATCAAATATTTTTAATAATCCAAAGATCATTAAAACTTGTACTTCATATATTTATCGATATTTCTATATAACTTGTTGACGCCTAATCTTTTTATAAAACTTGCGAAAACCAAAATACATGTGCGTGTGTGTTGGTATTTTGTTTTTAGTCCGGGTTTTTGCTCTGAGATGAAAGTTAGAAAAGTATGAGATAAGAGAGTAGTGTGCGAAATATAATTCATTTATGTAATTTCTAAAACTCTTTTTAACATATTCCTCATTTTCTTTTCACAAATCTCAAATCACCATTGTTAAAGCTTTATTTTATGAGCAAAAAAAGCCCAACAAAGAAGTTTTTTTTGGAAGCCATTAGCTCCAAATTTAATGAAACTGATTTTCTTGAGAGCACTTTTCAAATGGCATTTTTAATGGTATACATCACATTCCAAGGTTAGTGTATGTGCATGAGTTACATGCTTAATGGAAAAATAAATGAGAGTCTTCCACGACATTATACACTCATGAAAGATTCAAAATGCATGAGTTTATGTCTGAGCTTGCGTTCACAGTGAGAGGCAGATGAATTCTTTTGGGTCAATATCCACTAATCAATGTCAGCCATTGTCATGTGTCAACTTCAATAAGATTCCAGAATAAGGGCAACCAATGCTCAAACTTTATAGGACGGACTTGCATTGGTAATCGGTTATCTCAATCAATTGATTTTTTTTATTTTTTTTTTTATCAAAATTACACGTGAGAAGAAGACAAACAGATAATAAGTTGCATCACTATAAGTCTTTTATTTAGTAAAAAATATCTCAAGAGAAATCAGTATACTGTAAGATTAGGAATGCATGTCACTTATAAACTCATTTTCATACTATACTCTTTTTACAAAATCAAGTTTATTTAAATTGGTTTTGTGTACAAAAACACTTAAAATAGAAAAAGTGAATAATGAAAAGAAAGAGAGAGGGAGAGAGATTTGAATAATGAAAAGGTGAATTATAATTATATAGAAAAAGTGAAGATGCGTGGGTGGAAGATTTGAAAATGACAGAATGATGAGTGTTCCACCCTCATAGTACACAACAAAGACAAAGGCATGCCAAAAAGCATTCCAACTCATTCATTTCATCATATCACATCGATCACACTTGAATTCAATCTTCATCACTCTCTCTCAAATCAACGGTCATAACTGTTTTATGTGTTATTTCATTCATCCCTATACTATACTATATATATTGTTGCATTAACTAACTCACTCTAAACCTTTTTCTTTAGTTTTTACACACACAAACAACTCTTATAAACCATTTTACCTCTTCATCACTCAACTAAGTGAAATCAAAGGATATATTAGTAGTAACCAAACAAAGAGAAGTAAAAGCTTAATTAGTTTGGATTATATTGGAATATATGTGACATTGAGATTGAAGCTGTGAATATGGTTGGAGAAGGAGCTTTATACGAGAAACTAACGACGATGTTTACCTCGGATCATGCATCGGTTGTGTCGCTAAACATATTTGTTGCTCTTCTTTGTACTTGCATCGTCATTGGTCATTTGTTGGAGGAGAACCGTTGGATTAATGAATCCATCACTGCTCTTCTCATTGTAAGTACTAAGTAGTAATATTATGTTCTTCATCAATAATCAATATACTATGCTTTCATTGTATGATATATTATTGATGGCATGGCAGGGTTTGTGTACTGGGGTGTTAATATTGTTTACAACTGGAGGAAGAAGCTCTCATATAATGGTTTTCAGCGAAGATCTTTTCTTTATTTACCTTCTCCCACCCATCATTTTCAATGCAGGGTCTCTTTTTCACTCTTCCTTTATTTGTATTTACAATCCATATAAAACTTTGAGAATAACATAAAAAAGTGGCATTATAGTATGATTTGATTAGAAACACTAAAATAAAGTGTTGTTGCGCGCTCACTCGTCACACATAGGAATGACTTTAATCTAATCTCTTAATATTTACTTTTAACTGTACTGTTTTTAAGAGAGTGCACAATTGCATGGTTCTGACTTCAATTCCTCTGTTATTCTTTATCCATCTTAGGTTTCAGGTCAAGAAGAAACAATTTTTCCGCAATTTTATGACTATAATGCTTTTTGGTGCAATTGGTACACTTATATCATTCTGCATTATATCACTCGGTAATTATTTGACTAATATGCCTCTACTTTCTATACCATCAATCAATTTTATCAATTGAGAATTTATAACAGATACTTGTTTTGATAAGATTTTGGATCAAAATGTGGTGTCATATTCTCTATTAATGTGTAACATTATTTATCCCTAACCAACGCTTTTTGTGTGAGATAATACTAACTCATTTATTATCTCTTATTATTTTTCCTAGGTGCCATACACTTCTTCCAAAAATTAGATATTGGTTCCCTCAAGATTGGAGATTATTTAGGTATATACTATATATATGATTATCTCATAGTTTAATGTTGGACTTATCTGCAAATATGAACACTTACCTTATCTTATTCTACTGAATGCAGCAATTGGAGCAATATTTTCAGCAACAGATTCTGTTTGCACATTGCAGGTATAACTTTCAATACATTTTCCCCCTCTTTACACAGCATTTATTTGATATTATCTATCTGTATGCATCAGGTTCTTAATCAGGATGAGACACCTTTACTGTACAGCCTGGTGTTTGGAGAAGGCGTAGTAAATGATGCTACTTCTATAGTACTCTTCAAAGCAATTCAGAATTTTGACCTCTCTCACATTGACTTAACCACTGCTTTACATTTATTAGGAAACTTTTTATATTTGTTCATAGCAAGCACTGTCTTGGGAATCTTTGTAAGTGTTTCTTTGACTCTCTAATCTTGCCCCCTTGTCTCTTCTATTGGTTGCTTGTGACTTAAGTAACTGTTTTTTCTGATATTTTTTAGGTTGGATTGTTTAGCGCATACATTATTAAAAGGCTCTATTTTGGCAAGTTGATAAGGTGGATTAGTTCAGGAATTCCAGAAATTGTATTAGCTTATAGTTAGTAATTTTCTAATTTTATTTTTTTTCAACAAATGTCAGGCACTCTACAGACCGCGAGGTCGCTCTAATGATACTAATGGCTTATCTTTCATATATGCTAGCTGAAGTAAGATTTTTTTCCTGGAAATTGAGTCGATGTTTTACTATAATATTGTAACTGATTCTAGTACTGATCATTTTTATTGTTTCTTTGGCAGCTATTTTCTTTTAGTGCCATTCTGACTGTGTTCTTCTGCGGCATTCTTATGTCGCATTATACCTGGCATAATGTTACAGAAAGTTCAAGAATAACAACAAAGTACGTTAAATTGTCCAATATATTTACATTAGTATAAAGATTGATACTAATTTGAAAGTTATTTTATATAATCACTCTGATGCAGGCATACTTTTGCTACTATGTCATTCATTGCTGAGATATTTATCTTCCTTTATGTTGGGATGGATGCACTAGATATGGAGAAGTGGCGATTCGTAAGTCAAAGGTATAAAGATTTTTAGATTGATGGAGTTGATAAACTGACTAGAAATTACTGTCAAACGTGAAATTAACACTGTGGTCTCTTCATTAGCCAAAAAAAATCAATTGGGGTCAGTTCATTGCTGTTGGCACTTATCCTAGTGGGAAGAGCTGCATTTGTTTTCCCTCTTTCCTTCATATCCAACTTGTCTAAGAAGTCTCAATCTGAGAAAATTGAGTTTAAGCAACAAGTATGTATCTTCTCATTTCCATTTCAAGATCTTCATAGTTGAGTGAGTCAATTGATGTATTGCACTTTCGCGCCGATGGTTTGTCTCAGGTGACAATTTGGTGGGCTGGTCTCATGCGTGGAGCTGTTTCTATTGCACTTGCTTACAATCAGGTGAAAGATCAAACTTCATAGCTTCCAATTCAACATCCTGAAATTATATAATTGACTGATACTAATAAACACTTTTTCACATGCAGTTTACAAGACTAGGACATACTAAATTGCGTGAGAATGCCATCATGATCACTAGTACTATTACAGTTGTACTCTTTAGCACAGTGGTTAGACTCTACTCTACTCAATTAAATGACACATTAATATAGATTAGGAGAAGTGTCATTTTCACATTAAGTAAAAGTAAATAGACCTGTATATGAGTGACAGTGACACTCCATCATAACTAGGAATGTTAAAAGGAGAAAAAGTTACCAAATATTGTTTTGAACATTTGAAATTGTGCAGGTGTTTGGGTTGATGACAAAGCCACTTGTGAGGTTATTGCTACCTTCTTCTAAACACATAATAATCAGCATACCGTCCCCGCCATCTAGCCCGAAATCATTCAGTGTGCCACTTCTTGGCAATGGAGAAGATGTAGGGGGCAATGGTGGTACCCAAAGACCAAGCAGATTGCGTACGCTCCTTAGGATTCCTAGTCATGGGGTACATCACTACTGGCGCAAATTTGATGATTCTTTCATGCGACCTGTCTTTGGTGGCCGGGGTTTTGTACCTTATGTTCCTGGTTCACCCCTTTAACTTAGTGTCAAACACTGGAATCTATATACTAATTAGTTTGATAGATGGTGTGGTGTGTGGTTTGGCTTAAATTTTGGCTTTGATTATGCACTTTTATCAATTTTTAGAAGATTTCAACTTTCTATACGATGCCAATTGCCAAAAGAGGGAAAAAATGAAGAAGGTACAAGGAAAGAAAAGATTTATAGGAGGAATATTACAGACATAGAAAGAGTTGTTTGCTTGGGTAACTTATTGTAATTTGATGCTGATTAAGTGATTCAGATTTTTGGTTTGTACATGCTGTGGAAGAAAACGTCATGAGACACTGCAGATATAGATTTTACAATTGCTTGGTTGTGTAATGAGAGTGTCTAAATTACTTAGATCATGTATCAGTGTAATATTTTGTGTAGAGAATAATATTTATTTATTAATCATCCGACTCAACAATAGTTGAATCGATTGAACTAATCAAATGCCTTTTGGGTTTTATCCCCTGTTCCATGATGACAGAATTAGGCAGCACATAATCACCCTGGTGGTGAGATGAGAGCAGATTGAATTCACATGGTGCAACAAGCCAACAGCATGAGTCCTGTCGTTGCTCTAGTTGCAGGGTTTGGACTCCTTTACAAGAAACTAGAAAGTTCAAAAAGGTACTTGGAAGAATATGGAGACCTCGGTCAGTCTCTCTATTTCTATCACGAATTCTAAGGGAAACATTTCTAGGAAAGTCAATGAACGGATTAAAGATTTTAGCTGAGAATAGCATAAGGTTCCTTATAATCTTCTATTAATAGGCTTAGTTCATTTTAAACACATTCACATGTCACATTAACATCGATTGAGTCAAACCATCATAATAAACAAGTATAGAGAAACAATTGATTTCAAAACATTTGCTATTATGCTCAAGCAGTTTTATGCCTTATGGATGAATATAGTATCCGACTGCCACGCCGACAAGAGCAACCATGCAGACAAACAGTAATGGAAAGCCAGCCTGAACTTTTGCATTACTTTTCCTCTTTAACACCTCCTAACAAAACAAAAGAAAACTTATATCAATCGTCGTTGTCAATAAAAAAATGTATAGTAGCTCAAAACATAATTTCACTGCTTTAAAGAATCAGAAGACACGAACATTGAAACATTCAAAAATCAGCATAAATCCCCCACTTGTGTATGTAATACCAGACAGAAATCAAGCACTGTTGATCAGAAAACTTCTAATGGTTTTCTGATATGAGAAAAATGTAACAGTTCCTGCTGAGTTAACTGCCTAAATTGGAGTAATTATAGTCTAAAAAAAATGTTGGATTTATAGTGATGATTTATAATGAAAAACTAACAAAATTGACTTTTTATGCCTTCCCTCTTCCCAAAGTTTTTTAATTGCATTTGTGGTTATGTTGTTGCCCTTAATATGGCGAAAAAATGCAGACAAATCATGTGGCTGCATTGCAATTGCGGAAGCAATGGCAGCTGCGAACCTCAGTTTAAAACGATGCCCCCAACCCCCCGGGCACACAAGCAGACACTCTCTAGTATTCTCAACTGTATTGATATGGGAAACAAAGTTCATGCAGGATAACATC
Organism: Medicago truncatula; assembly: GCF_003473485.1. Taxonomy (NCBI): domain Eukaryota; kingdom Viridiplantae; phylum Streptophyta; class Magnoliopsida; order Fabales; family Fabaceae; genus Medicago; species Medicago truncatula. The sequence goes on along the minus strand of NC_053045.1, from coordinate 57,343,764 downwards.
GACATAAAATAAAAAATAACAAGAAAAAAAAAAACCTACCAACTCTTGCTTCAGCAACTCTTTTTCTTTAATGTTTGCGCGTCTCTCCTCATTCAACTTCATCACGGCAGCCTCAGTCTGCAAAGATCAAAACTAAAGATATGAATTGCTTTCATCTTTGCACTTTACAAAAAATGTCAAAAAACACAACTTAAAGAACTGACACCAAGTCTTGGACCATACATAAGCTGAGATAATATCTTTATAAACCACACTGGCATAGGATAAGCATATTACAACCTTTTAAGACAATTTATGTCCCTAGGCAATAATCATTACACAATCAAAAACATGTTAACTTTAAATGAAGTCAAGAATCTATAGTTGATGATAAATTATCTTTCTCTTTTTGGCTCACAGGGAGCAAAACAATATGCCATTATGATATGATCCTAGCCTTATTTATACATATATTAGTATAATGTGGGGTTAACAAATATTAGATAGCTTTAAATTACATTGGGTTTACTCATTTCCTCCATCAAATCCCATTTAAGGTAGTAGTCTAATAAAGTTTAGATATTTATCAGCCAACATTTTGAGAGAATTATGTTAAAGTATGACGGGCACATGGACTAGAAAACTTACTGTCATGATGATTGATCTAAATTCAGGATCTCTAACCTCTCTTAGCTTGGAATCCATCATAGAAAGCCTTGACTTCAATTCCTCACAACTCTTGGCTAAATTCAACTGCACATCATCTTTTTCTGGGCTCATATCACCCACATTTTCAGCATGCCTTGGGACTATAACCTCATCTGTTTTATCCTCTCTTGTATCCAAGGCTGGTTCCAAACCTTTAACTTCCTCTGAATCCTGGTAAAAGTAAATAAAAAAATGAGAGAGTTGTTAATTTATTATCTATCAACCAATGGTATGGAACATTATATGCCACCACCGTGTTGAACTAAAACTAAAAAATTTTAAGTTTGCATATGGTGGTGCCTAACAGACAGATGACTGGCAACTTGATAGGCACGAAAAAATGAAAAATTAACTATGTTATTCATATTATACTGCAATGTATGTCCACAGAAAATGGCCACTGTTTCTTCATAATCCAAGTAACTTGTGAGAGAGAGATTCATGATAAAAACTTTGAAGGAAAGTAGCTCACTCTTAGAGGTGGAGGTATGTTTTCAATTCCACTGGGCACCCTATCTTTTAGCACATTAATTTGGTTGGACGGATCCTGTTTGATATCACCATTTACTGGTAGCAAAACTGGTGAAGATGGTGGGCTGATGAGGACTACCTTCAGTTTCTTCTCCTCGACGTACTTTCCAGTATCTTTTGCAAACTGTAAAGAGAACAAATTTAAAATCATTCAAGAAAAAACAGAATGAAAATAGTTTGACTATTTGAACTAGTTTGTATTGACTTATTTGAACTCTACTTGCATAAGTTTTGTGAGACTGTTTGGAAGAACTTATAAAACCAGATTATCACATTGTTCATAAGTTGTTTTCAACTTATTTTCATTAGTTATCCAAGATAGCTTACGAAAACAACTTATAGCTTATACCGAAACAATTAAAATCTGTTTTACCTTTTATTATAGAAATAGCTTATACATAAAACCTATCATGTTAAGTGCTTGTACTATAAGCTGCAAATAAGTTGTTTATCCAAACAATTCCTATATCTTTAAGTAACCCTTCCTGCTTACGACATATCACACCCTCAAAACAGAGAAAAATATATAAATAATAACATGATCTCACCATATCAGATGTAATGTCATCTTCTGTAGTTCCAAAGGGGACAACAGTGCTTATAATAAGAAACTTGTCTTTGCAATGCATATCAGGGGGTGCCGTGCGTTGAGCTTGCATCGTAACTAGTACATCCAAAAAATAAACATAAGCCAATAACTTGTGTTACTTGAATCATACTAAAAATAAAAAACATATAAAAAGTATACTAAAAATATGAAATGAATTGAGCCTTAAACAAGAAGGTAAATGAAAAAAATACCAGTGAAATCACATTTATCCTTTGGCTTGATGATGCCTATATTAGGTCTAACGCAGTACTTCTTCGGCGACGTAGTTTTAACCTGCCAATTGATTACAAAATTATAGACATATATTTCTTGTTCGCAATGTAAATAGTAAATACCAATACCATACCAATAACATTATTATCATACAGTAAAAGGGTGTAATGTAATGTAAAGAAAAGAGTGATAATTGAGTAAATAGTTGTGGTACCAACGTACCTTAAAAGCAATGTACTGATCAATCTTGTTTGCAAGTTGAATCAAACATGAACTTTGTTTCTTCAATTCAACTACATGAAGAAAACAACAAGAACAGCATTGTGATAATTATTATTATCCTTGAAAAGAAAATGCTAAGAAAAGAAGGAGAAGTGACTTACAGACAAATCTGAGTTCGGAAGGATCGATTTGAAGAAGCTCTGTAGTCATGTTCTTGTTTGTTTCTTTTCTAATGTAAAAAAATGAGAATGCAGAGAAGAAGATGAAGAAGAAGAAGAAGAGTGGAAATTTGAATGAATGAAAGAAAGAAAAGGAAAGAGAAGAGAATAAGAAGTTTGAAGTTTGTTGGAGAAATGGTTGGGGGTCCGGTCGGTTACGTGAGTGGGGGGGCTCACCAACTGCTCTTGTTGTACCAAATCAACTCATCTTTTCAAACTATTTCCCCTTTTATTTCATTTTTATCTTTTTTTATTACTTCATTTATTTCTACTACCTACCAATATTAACTTTTTATTTATTTAAGCTACCAAGATTAATGCATTAATCAAAATAATAAATATCATGAAAAAATTGTAGAGTTGATCTATATACTCAATAAGAAATTTTAATTTCAAATTTAATATTTATAGATTATTAAGTGGGATAACTCTAATGACTCTTATGGTAATTCAATCTTTCTTCGTATATGAGAAGATGTGTCATTAGATTTGATATCATGATAAAAAAATCTTTTAAAATCCTTTGAATTTTAATCCATTACACCTCTAGCCAAAAAAAAAAAAAAGAGTCGGTTAATAACAATTAATTCCTTTCAATATCAAGAGAAAATAAAATGATCGTTAGTAGTTTGGTAGGAGATAAAATTAAAGAAAATGAAGAAAGAAAAACATGTACAATTGTAAAATGACATAAATACTAACAAAAGATATTAAATCTTTCTTATTTTTATTATACTTGACTAAAAAGATATTAATTAAAAACAAATAATTAACAGTTAACTTTAATACTTTAAGCTCTACAAGTATTCATGTTTTTAGCTTTATGTGAATTCCTCTTGTTTTTTTCTTCCCTATGAAATTGGAATAATCTATTGGAATGATTTTATTAGCTTTCTTTTAAATTATATTTGAATATTGATAGTCTGTTAAGCTACCATTTATTTAACTCCTAAGTAATATCTTGTCAAAAAAAACTCCTAACTAATATAACTCCTAAGCTACCATTTACACGCAATATTCATGGTGATATAATTGATGACGTGCATACATCTGCATTTCTAAACACAATTGTTGCTTCAAGAGTTCCAAAAATCACAAATTAAGACTAAAGGTTGGAGTGTCGGTCATGTTGTTGAGAAATTTAGATATACAAAAGATTTATTCAATGGAACAAGGTTAATCATAACTAGAATGGGAAAATATGTGCTTGAGGATGAGGTAATATCCGAAAGTAGTGTTGGAGAAAAAGTATTTATACCGCATTTATTTCTATCACCTCAGATGTTTGTATTCCTTTCAAGTTTCAAAGATGACAGTTTCATTTAGTTGTCTCATTTGCCATGACTATTAACAAGAGTCAATGACAATCACTCCAACATGTTGGACAATATCTCCCAACGCATGTATTTTCGCACGGACAACTATACAATGTTGTATAAAGAGTTGCATCCAGAGAAGGACTGAAGATATTGATTAATAATGAAGATTGTGAAGATATGGATGAGACGTCTAACGTCGTGTATGAAGAAGTATTTCAAAATGTGTAATACCCCCTATTATGTATTTCGTTGTAACATTCTTGGTTGGCGATATGATATTTCAGCAAACAATACATTTTGTGACTTTGATAATTGTTCTTTACGTAGTTTAATTATTAAAGTTCCATTCCAAAATATTATGTTTCACTAAGTATGAAAATATTTCAAGCTCATAAGACCTCGGCGATCTAGTATGGTTTAATACTTCTAACCTGCTAACCCTATCCATTCAAAGGAAATTATCAACATATTATCAACAAACAAGCTTTTCGCTATAAAACCAACACTTGTTATTACTTATTCCAACAACACACACTCTCGTCGCTCTCTCTCTCTCTCTCTCTCTCTCTCTCTCTCTCTCTCTCTCTCTCTCTCTTCTATTCATTACGTTCTTTGATCGAATTAACTCATCAAACAAACGAGCTTACTGGTTTATTGTTTGCAAATCACTGGAATTTTATGGTTTAATTTGTGGTTTATTTTAAATTTGATTGTGATATTTCTTATGCTAATTCACATTCAACAGGTACCTGGTGCCAGATTCTCTAACCCAATTTCAGTTTCCCGTTCAGTTAAGGGGGAATGCCTTTCCATCCATTACATTGCAGTCTAGGGTACCTCGTTTTCAAGTTACATGTGTTGTAAGTTCCTCTAAACTCTTTTACTATATTTTATTTTATTTTAGGATTAATTATGTTTTTTCTGTCTGCAAATATACAAGTTTTTGTTTTTGTTTTTTAATTTGATCCATAATGTTTTGTTTTGTTTTATTCCATGTATGTATGCATAACATTTGATTTTTGTAGACTAAAGTTATTAAATTAATATTACGTACATATTATAAGGATCAATTTCAATGTGAACAAATTTAAGCTGAACTAGAATAAAACAACAATGAACAAAAGCAAAAAAGTTCTGTATGGATTGTTTGGGATCACTTAAATGAAAGATATATTATTCACTTGTAGTAAACTCTATACTTATTTTTATAGTATAATTATAAAATTACTAAATTGTTGCTAGTTCAGAAGAGGATAATGGATTTGGTGTGGTATCACACATTTTGATTTGTTTCACTCGTTGTCTTGATTCAGTTAACTGCTCAATGAAGAGATTTTAATTTTTTCTAATAAAAATTGATTTATTGATTCCACAGTATATTTGTTGTTGGAATTATCAATGGTTGCTTGTACTTCTAATACTTAATTTAATTCTGTGTGGTATTTATTTGGACTATATTTGCATTATTTGTTGTGATATAAACGATGTGAATTTAATATGAGGCCAAAGCAGAAACTGTAAAGAAGGTGTGTGACATTGTCAAAAAATACAACTGGCATTGCCAAATGAGTCCTCTGTCACTGGAGAGTCCAAATTTTCTGCACTTGGAGCTGACTCTCTCGACACAGTATTGACATATTCACAAATTTTGTCTATGAATTCTTGTCTATGCATAAAAGTGTAACTCATGCATTCACAATTCACAACACTTGATTGTATTGTATCTATTTTTATTTTATTACCTTATCTACGTGTGTGGTAATGTACTTCTTGGTTTCTGAGCTCTAATGCTATCTTGTTGTTTTTGGTGATTAGTTTTCACTTGTCAGAAATACTCAATCCATTTCTCATTAGGTTGTTATTTCATTCTATCTGTTTGTTTCATGTTTAAAACCAGAAGACAGTTATGGCGTTTTTATGCACTTTTGCTGCCAATTTTGAATAACATCTTTTTCTAGGCTATTAACTATCCTTTAGTATATTGTTGTGGCAAATGCATACACATATAACATTGTTGACTAATTTAATTTTATTCCCTTCTCTATTTAGAATATCATTTGGACATTATGGTTTTTAATCTACTTGGAAAATTGTAATTAAAATGTATTTTGAGTCCCTTCTTGCCTCTTGAACCACTTAAGTTGCCTAAGCGGAAACTTCAGCATGATTCTACATTTGAGAAAAATGATAACATAGCCTCTGTTATTTATCTTTTATAGTTTTTTTTTAAACTTATTTAGACTTGTTAAATTTCCTGTAGGTTGAGATTGTAATGGGACTTGAGGAGGAATTTGGTATTAGTGTTGAAGAAGAAAGTGCCCAGTCCATTACCACCGTCCAAGAAGCAGCATACATGATTGATAATCTTCTTGAAAGCAAGAGTGCACCTAGAACAAAGACACACATGCATTTTAGGGTTTTTATATTTTTGTGTGAGGGGTTTTTTAATTTTATCTTAGGAATTTCAGTTTGATTACTCTTCAAGAAACTGTTAAATCTTTTCTGAACTCATAGAATTATTGCATTACTAGTTTTATTTATGTAGAATCTGTGGCTCTCATCAACTATGAAATGAAATCTATCTGTTTAAGTGTTTTATGTGCTCCTCTATTACAAAGCTTTTTCTTCCATTCTTCTTCAAGGCCTTTGAGGCTCGATATGATGTCTATTACGCGGAGGGTTTAATCTTCTACAGTGCCTCGTGCCTCTGTTTCCTACTATAATTTCCTTATATCTTCAGAGAGGAAGAAATTTTATTCCACCATTCATTATATTTATTTTATTAGGTGTATGATCCCTCATAGGGTTGGACAAGATTTATGGAAACCGCCCAAACCGCCCGTTTCGAATAACCCGCAAGTAGGCGGGTCGGTTTAAGCGGGTCAATCGGTTTATTCGGATTGACAGAAACGGATATGTGTGGCTTATTTCAGTCGGTTTCAGTTTGGTGAAATCAAACCATAATAACCCATATCCCACCGCTGCATAGTTTCTTGAATAGATAAATCACAGTAGAGCGGTAGTCTAGCAGACTAGCAAGTGCTTTTTCCCTATATTTTTTTTTCTAGTATCCACACAATATTACTGACACACTCCACCTTTGCAGTCCCATCTTTCTATACTTTTGTACATCCACTAGTTTTTTTAAATCATTTTTTACTTGGTTGAATAAAATAATAAGTATTCTTAGGCAGACCACTTCAATACTCCATCTCACCACACCTCACTGTCACCCTCACCCACTCTTCCTCTTTCTTCTCCCTCTCTCGCAGACTCACAACACCAACCTTCTTTTTTAGTTCCTTCTTTTTCTCTACAACAAAACCCCAACCTCACAACCTTTGGTAACCTCCCAATGTCTTGATGTGTCAATTCATATATACTCTTGCATGCTAGAACTTTGCTCTAAACCTTCAACTACTTCACTATCATTTCTATTGTGAGCATTTTTGAAGTCATGCATCTTCCTTTGTTTTAATCTTATTTTTTTATTTACTTTTGTTTCTTTCTATTTTTGTTTGTGGAGATTTAGAGATACTTATGGAACCTAAAAACCGCCCGAAACTACCTGTAACCCAAAATAACCGAATTCGAGCAAACCGACTTCTCATACGGACGAAAATGGATGCATGTATAGCAACCGTGGTTATGAACGGAATTTCATTTCTCAACCGAATACCGACCGTTGTCCACCCCTAATCCCTCATATTAAAATATAGAGTTGTTGTAGTTAATTAAGGAAAAATTACGGCAGCATGTGGGATGGTCCAACAAGAATTTGGTGAAGTGAAAACTATTTATATAAGGTAGGGCAAGTATTAATGCTAGTATTATTATATTTAGACTTTTATAAATTATATATTTGTTACGCGGCTTGCCCACATATTTAGGGCAACATTATTGGTCCAACAAAAATTTGGTTCAGTAAGAACTATTTTAATGACATAAAATAACCAATATAACATTTACTAAATTATAGTTTTGTACTTTCTTCGTTCAAAAACATACCTTGTGATTCCTATTACTTATTTAGAAAATCATCGAGTGCGAGATAAGCAAGTCTTTCTCAGTTTTATAAATGTTTACAAAGGTTGTGGGAGTGTTCAAAACAATCAAAGTAAGTGGAACTTGACAAATTATTATCACTTTATTCGTGTGTCATGTTTATAGCACCATTAATGAAAGTGGCCGTTCGCAAGGGGCATGTTTCAAGCAAATGATGCACAGTGGATAAAGGAAACAGAAAATACCGCGATGGAGAGAATATCAAGCCAAACCTGGAGCACCACTTACTCATAGCAGGTGGAAAAATCACACATTGTCCATGAAAATAAATAACACCTTATGATCTTTACGAGTTTCACCCTATGAAGTTTGAATACGTAGTACAGATGCGAGTACGATACGAAACATATACATGAATATATAAGTTTTTAAAAATTTAGGATACGATACGGCTAAGATATATTAACAAAAAAATGTATTAAAACTTGGACAAAATTACACAATTTATCCCCTAACTTAATTTTTGGAAACACTTTCGTCATTTTTTTTCTTCCAATTTAATAATTTATGTTATAAAATGTCAATATTCTATGATTTTTTATGGGGTTTTTTCAATGAAATATAAATTTCTATGTTTGTATGATGAAGATTTGAGTTTATTTATGAGTTAGATGAATTTTTTTATAAGTTTTTTTTTCTTTCGAGTTTTTGATTCATATACTTTTTAATAACAATGTTGATATTTTATAACATAAATGATTAAATTAGGAAAAAAATAAAATAAAGGACATAAGTATTACCTTATTATAATATAAATGATTAACTGGGAAAAAAAGAAGAAGATAGAAGACGAAAGTGATACTTTTTTGTGTGTAAAGAAAACGAAAATGTTACTTGAAATTAAATTAATTGACGAATTGTGTAATTTTGTTTAAAACTTGCGTGCATGTAAAATACATGAAAAAAAGGTGCATTGATTTCTATGATTTCTATTCATTAATATATAACTATAAAGTTCCCAATATACAAAAAGGATAATACTTGTGATCAAAATACGAGGTGTGGAGTTTTCGTATAAATCATAATTTCATTTCATTTCCATGCTAATACTATATTAACATAAGTAGAGCTAAAAGAGCTTAAAACAAGTTTTGCATATTTAGAGCGACCGACAACATATTTAACCGTAATAATACTCTTCTATACTATATATAAAGAAAATAGCACATTTTGATAGGATTTTGAGCTGGCTTTTTTATTATTCCAATTATACTTTTAAACGTTTTTTTTTTATAATAAGCTATATTGTTGGTGTTTTTAAAAAAAAGATAAGAATTTTTATTATGTGTAGTGATATTTGAACAACTTATGTGACAACTTCTTTTCTCTCTCTTTTTATTGGTCAAAAACAATGGAGAGAGAAAGAGGAAGAGAGAGAATAAGAGTCTAATGTGAGTATAAGAGAGAAAGTTGTCAAAAGATTGTCATAAATGGTTGTACAAATATCATTTCTCTTTTATTATATTTTTGCAGTCATTGAAAAAGATAAATATGGTTTGTTGAGTTAAAGTCACAAATATAATAAAAATTCTTCTATAGAATCTATTTTTAAAAGTTTTTTTTGGTGGGGTGGGGGTGAGGATACTAGGAAAATAGCATGGATAAAATGGGAATCTATTTGTGTTCCAAAGGAGGATGTGGAGGGTTGGGGGTTAGGAGGTTGGGAGAGTTTAATTTGTCCTTGTTGGGGAATGGTGTTAGCGGATGTTGGTGGATAAAGAGGGGTTATAGTACCGTGTTTTAAAAGCACGTTATGGTGAGGAGGGTGGTCGTTTGAAGGAGGTGGCAGGTTAGGCTCGTCTTGGTGGAGGATGTTATGTAATGTTCGTGAGAGAGTTGGTGAGGGAGTGGGAAATTGGTTTGAAGGTAACATTCGACGGGTTGTGGGAGATGGTCGTAGTACCTCATTTTGGTTCGATCATTGGGTCGGGGATTCGCCTTTGCGACTCAAATTTCCTCGACTTTTTGATTTGGCTATAAATAAGGAGTGTGCAGTGGCTGAGGTGGAGAGAGATGGGTGGGGCGAAGGAGGAAGAGGGTGGGCTTGGAGACGTCGTTTGCTAGTATGGGAGGAGGAGAGTGTGAGGGAGTGTTCATTATTATTACATAACTTTGTTTTACAGGTTAATGTTACTGATTCATGGAGATGGGCACTTGATACCATTCACGGATATTCGGTGCGGGAGGCTTATCACTTTAGCACTTGATACAATGTCTGGCATCGGCACATACCGACAAATGTATCTATGTTTGCGTGGCGCCTTCTTCGCAATCGCCTTCCGACTCAAGACAATTTGCTATGGAGGAATACAGGTTCTACGTGTGTGGCCGGTTGTGAGACTTTAGAAACAGCCCGCCACTTATTTTTATCATGCGGTACATCATCTACGTTGTGGTCTTATATGTTCACTTGGTTAAGCTTGCATACGGTAATCCCTTATGACTTACGTGACCATCATTTTCAGTTTTGTTACATAGCGGGACTACCGCGTAGTACTCATTCTTATTTGCAAGGTATATAGTATGCTTGTGTCTGGGTGATATGGAAAGACAGAAACGAGCATATATTCCAAAATGAAGCATCACATCCGTATGTTCTGTTTGAGAAAATCAAGTTAAATTCTTTTGTGTGGATGAAAGCAAGGAACATCCCTTTTAATTATTGTTATTATGATTGTTCGACACATCCTCTCCTTTATACGAGTGTTCTTCACCATTAATTTATTTTGATAGTTTTTTGGGGAGCCTTTCAGTGTGTGGCTCTTTGTTTATGTAAATATTGACCGGTGATTCACTTTTGCACGTCTTGTGCAGGTGCTTCACCAGTGTTATTAATATATATCATTTTAACTTGTGAAAAAAATAAAATTACAATGACATTAAAATTAAAATTACAATAACATTAATATTACAATGACATTAATCAAGCAATTGTAAATTAAATAACCGCGGGTGTAAAATATATTCACATCGTCGATGCATTTGAATTAAATCAGAAAGTTCAAAAATCAAAACCAATGGTACAAAACAAAAAAAAAAACAGGGGATTCAAAGTGGACATATAATAGGATTTTAGGTGCTAATGTAAAAAATTGAGGCGTGGCTCCACCACCGACTCCGGCTGCCATGCAGCTATGAAGGGTGAGTTTGATGCATACCCAATACAGAGAAAAATTAAACGATGGCGTGTTCTATACAATATTTGTTAAAGAGGAAGGATTTCAAAGAGAAATATGAAGCATATTTACGGCCAATTCACAAAGTTTAGATAGAAATATACGTTGCGGTTTAATACAGGTGCAACAATACACTTGGCTTAAACAATAATGAACGATATAGTTGGCTTAAAATCCAAAAAATAAAGGCTTAAAATCCCAAAAATAAATAATCATCGTGAGCATATCTAGAGACATGCATTGTTATATGCAGGTGATCCGGGTTCGAATCGCGGACTCTTCACTTATTTATCTTGGCGAATTTTAGCCACTGGATTACCTGACAAAAAAATATCCTAAAAAAAAATATAGTTGGCTTAAACAATAATCAGGGTAATTAATTGATATTCAGCCTTATGTTGGTTTAAAAAATGTTAGTCTTTCCTTCTTCAACCATTATGTTTAAGCGGATTACATTAAATTTAACTTAAAAATTAAAAAATTTTGAGACGCTTTTGAAAGTACATTTGTATAAGTCAAGCCATGATATTAATTAGATTTGATTGGTAACTCCTAAACGAATAAGGTTGGCCTATGTAAACAAAAACAAAAAAGAATAAGGCTGACCTAAAAAAAATTTATTTTTAGATCACAAGGTACGAATTTAAGTCAGATTTATGAAACTCCATTAAGTCGGATTTGATTGGTGACTCTCCATTTTTAGGTCCTCTAAATACAATTATGAAAGAAAATGAATAAGGTTTAGAGGGACCAAAATTTGACGGAAATTTGTATCCGTCTTTAACTTTTTTTTTAAAGATTGTCGTAAATGAATATATTTTTTTATTGATAATGCTACCATATAAGTTCAAATTTGACATTAATTAGTTTTGACTCATTAATCCTAAGTAAATAAAATTGACGAAACATGTATTCGGTAGTTGAATGCAATTGAGTTGAGTTTATGTTGTATAAGTCATAATTTCGTAAACTTAATCTTCAAAGACTGCTTTTATCAGCTAACTAGCTTGAACTAGTCTTTTAGGATGGTTTTGGGTATTTAATTAGATTTAACTTATAATTTTTTTTTTGTACACATTTAACTTATAATTATTACCATAATACATGAATGAATCCGACCATAACTCTAATTTGTTTAGTGGATTTAACGATATAAATACCACATACTCAATACTTATGTTCATTGATACCTTGTCATGATTTTCCTTTACCCCCATATCATGTTTCTTCTCCTGCATTAGTTTGTTCTTCGTTTTTTTTTATTACTTGGTTTTACATTTTCAAAAAGGAAATAGAGTTTAATCAAGTTATTGAGTTCAAATGATTATTATCTTGGTATCGGCCGACGTTCAAGTACACATATGTTCCAAAGGGCTCCTCACGAAAGGAGTCCACATGGCCTTGACATGGGAACAAAGAGAACCAAAAGAGAATAGTTAAAAAGGTCAAAGGCACAAAAGTCCACGAGACCAAATATGAACACCCAGTAAGATTCACGACACCAATCTACTAGGAACCAAACACTTGCAGTTGTCTCTCAAAGGACCATGATTGTCCTTCTAGAACAATTGTCCACGTAAAGGTACAAGGACCAAGTCCTTAAACCTCCACTATAAATATTTTGCTTATATGCCCGAGTTCAGTTAGATTCACTTTTCACATGTACACTTATCGTCCCACGCCACCTTGAGTGTTGGAGCACATGGAGGTACACCACCCTCATTCATCAGGAGAAGAAGCTTGCAAACGACAAAGAAGAAGACCGCAATTGACGGAAGTAGGTACTAAAAGGTCATTCAACGACATCAACTCAATGATCTCAAGTCCAACAAAATCAATTATTGAGCTTAAACAGAAAACAATTTGTTAAGTAGAACCTAATTCTAAGTGTCGAATAAAACAATTATTGATAAGACTTTAATTTCTTCAAAGAAACTTCAAATTATTATTATAGTCTTTCTGGAAAATCAATATCATAAACTTCAATTATTGCATTTTAATTTTTTATATAGTTTGGTAATTAAAATGGAGAGTTTCATACCATTTCAATTTTTCACAAGCTTAATGAACGTAACGTAAGCCGTTCACACGAAAAGAGCTTGCACTCGTGCGAAACTTTGCGCTGTGTTTGGTTTTTATTTTTTATTTATTACGCCAAAAATAACAAAAACCCGTTTTTGGTTTCATTTTCTTCTTCTTCTTCTTCACACACCGTGAGCAGCTGAACCTGAAACCAGATTTTGAGACTCGTCTCTTTCATCTCTGATCCGGTAATTCTTTCTCACTCCCTTTTTCTCTCAATCAGATTTTGAGACTCTCCCCTCTTTCTCATTTACCATTTCACCCACTTTTCAATTTTTCTGCAAATTTGTTTTGATTCGCCGATTTCAGCTGACTCAGCTCTAATTTCTTCTATTTTGCTAATATTCACCAAGGTTTTAGGTCATTTTTTCATGTTTCACAGTGTTAATCAACGATTTCTTATTTTAGGACTTTCGTTTAAAGCCAGGGTTTTTCTTTCTGGGTTTTTTTTTTTACTATGAAAGAACAAATTGGGTTCATCTATTTATCTAATTTTAGATTTTGGGGTAGTTTTATTCATTACTTGGTTTTTTGATAACTTTAAGGCAGGGTACTAGGTAGAACATTGAACGTTGTTAGCACTTTATTATGGTTATATATGTCTCAGATGCTGGGAAAAACAATTTCTTGCATGTTTTGTTATGTATTCTTAATTAATGTTTTCCTTTTTTTTTTTTTGGTTTGGGAGTGTAGCATAAAATTTATTGGTTTATCTTAGTGTCAGTATTGGAACTATGTTGTGCATTTTTGTTGAGTTTGGTCATACAATCATTATAAGTTGGTTCTCATTATTAGTTCAAAGATTACAAGTTGAGACTTATTCCGTTTTTATGTTGGGCCTAACTCATCCTTACAAAACCGTCTTTGTAAGATTGAGTTTGGCTCAACCCAAATTCTAAGATGGTATCAGAGCCTATCCAAGATCCGTTGGACCACCTGCTTTTAGGTTTCCGCTATCGAACCACTTGGGTCACACTCCAAATGTTCAGTTCTGGGTTTGAGGGTGTGTGTTAAGATTCTCACATTGGATGAGATATGGTCTGATCATGGGTTGTTACTTGTTAAGCCCAACCCAAATTATAAGAAGACTATCCTGAATTTTTCGGTTGATTTGGAGTTTGTATCACAATACTTTGCTTGTGCAGGACAAATGAGATGGCATCTCCACAGAATGTCGAGTTGGAGGCTGCCAAGTTTCTGCATAAACTTATTCAAGATTCTAAAGATGAGCCAGTCAAGTTGGCTACTAAACTCTATGTGGTGTGTGCTGTTTCTTCTTCCATGAATTTCTTCAATTATTCTCTTACCCCTTATAAAATTAGGCTTACTTGCAATTGATTTGATGAGTGTTTCAGATACTACAACATATGAAATCCAGCGGAAAGGAACATTCAATGCCATATCAAGTGATATCAAGGTAAAACATTTGAAACTCAGTACTCAAACTTGTTCGTATATAGGAATTCAATTATTTAGCCCTATGGCTCTTTTTGTAGTGAGCTAAGATAGTAGAATTGAAAATCTTATGCATATTGTCCTTATAAGGACACACAGTTACTTCTGAAATTATCATTTCCCAACAGTTAAAATATCAACTATCGGGGTGATGGAAAATGGAATAATAATGGGAAAGGTTTGTTGAATTGCATTGTGTGCAAGCTGGTCAATGGCGATGGATGTTTGTTAGGCTTGGGAGCCTCTTCCTAAACAAAGTACGATTGTGAATTTGTTTAGTTCAGTTTGAATAATATGCTTGAAGCTGACAGCTTCTTCCATGAGAACACCTTTATTTGATTGATTGGCTTAGCAAATGGATCATTAACTTAATTGTCAAATCATCTTCTGGACTTATTTTTTTTTTAGTGCGTTGGTGATTGTAGTGAAGCATATACATATCATTCTTAGCATTAGACCATATTTTGTTTTTCTTAATTAATGCTGTTTGGTGCATATCACTGTTTCCTCTTACTTAATGCTGCTTGTAATAGGGCAATGGAGACTGTCATCAACCAACATGGCCTTGATATTGAAGCACTGAAGTCGTCACGTCTTCCTTTGACTGGTGTTCCGCAGATAGGTAATTATGCTTGTTTTAATACTGTTTGAAGAGTATTTGTGATAATTTTTCAGTTGATTTAATTTCCATTTGTGGTTTATGCAGGATCTTCTTCACAAGCAGTGGGTGGTGCAAAAGATTCCAGACCAAGTTTGGCTGAAAGCGAGGCTCCCAAAATGGAACCCTTTACTTCTGGTCGACCACCAATTGCCCCAACTGGCGGAGCTCCTGATTATTATCAAGGATCTGTAGCTCAGAGGAGTAATCAATCTTTTGATCAAGAAAGTCCATCTAGTTTGGATTCTAGGTCTGCTAACTCACTGTCACAAGATAAACGTGATACTGTCATTTGGGACAAACAGGCGAATCAAAAGGATGGTAAGAAAGGTAACACAAAAAGAAAGAGGGGTGATTCCACATCACCTGTGGAAATGCATGTTGACAGTTCTTCTCTAGTAGAACCTCGCAACACTGGTGTTAATACAAGGAAGGGGAAAATGACCAAGACTGAACCATCAGATGGTATTCCAGCTAAAAGTGGTGAAATGACAAACTTTAGCGTGGTTCCAAATAACAGTCAAATGGAGAATATTTCAACTTTTTCTGGAAACATGAAAACAATGCTTAGGGCAAACCCAGAAGGTCATCATTTATTGGCAAAGCAAACTGATTCGACAAATATTGGCAATCCAACGGGGCGGGCTCCAAATTCAAAGTATCCAGAAGACTTGGAAGTTTCCTCTGCTCATATTGCTCCTGGGAAGCAGCAAGGTGGTTCTTAACTTTTACACATGTAATTAGAGGTGCATGAATCAAAATAAAGATAGATAACCTTTTAAAAAATATTTATACTAGTAAGGGAAAATTTCAAGTATTATTCATGATGCAACTTGATCAATCGACTATGCACTTTTGTTTGAGAACTGATGACTATCTAGAATATTTATACCTAAATGCCAAGTCCTACTATTTGATTGGTGAAATTTGAGAGAAAACATTGTAGAAGAGTTTATGAATTAAATATAGTCAATAGAATTGAATAATTTATCCGAGTGGAGATTATTTTACCCCGGGTTCTTATACCAATCATGGCTGTTCCTTAATCATTTGATTGTCATATGCCTCAGTTCTGTTCTGAAGTTATTTTTTAATGCTGTGAGATACTTCTCTTTTTACATATGGATATTTCTACTAATGTTAAATAATGGGGAGAATGATAGAATCAATTTTACTAGAAAAAACTATAATTTTGAATTTTGTACCCACGAATATTCATAGAAAGAATGCTTTGAATTTCAGGTGCATATGCTAGGGTTCATGGAGGGATGGTGGTTCCTGCTAATGTGTCTGCAATGAACGAACCAGTTTTCTCAAGTTCCATGCAATATGGTGTTCCTCTTAATCGTGATGGGGGGAGTTCAAATACTTTAGCTGATGGGCATCAAATATCTCAGGTACTTGTTACTCATTACTATATGCTTCTGGATTTGTCTTGTAGCTCTACTTTTTCATCTTGATATACTCATGTAATTTAGTTGAAACTTATTTACTTCTGTTGCTCTCTTTTATTATGTAGCTTGTATATGATTGGTTGATCAGATAATTTTATTGGCAGATTGGCAGGCAAAATAGTGGCTCAGAAATGACTATGCTTAGACAAGGTGTTCCCCCTAGAGATACAGGAAAATCCCCAGTTCCTGCTGCATCATCTACTATGCCTTTCAAAGAAAACCAGTTAAAACAACTTCGAGCTCAGTGCCTTGTTTTTCTAGCTTTTAGGTAGATATTGTTCTGCTATCTTTTTTATTTGAAAAAATGGACAGAATTTTATGTTGAGCTTTATATGAAACATTATTGTTCTATGTGCAGAAATGGTTTACCGCCAAAGAAACTACATCTTGAAGTTGCATTTGGAACCTTTTTTGCTAGAGAAGGTGACTGATATTTATATTTTACTTAACATTATCAAAGATCTTCACCGGCTAACTGGTATATGCAATGTGATGTTAATACAGATGGTTCTAATAAAGATTCAAATGACCCCAAAGGAAAATCACAGTCTTTTAGTGAGCCTGGTAACATGCCAGGTGTCATAATGCCATTTGGAAGTTCGAGCAATCTAAGACCGACTGATAAAAATCCTTCAGGGTCCTCTGCTGGAAAATTTTTAGAGGCTGAATCTTTTATGAAGGGAACTGATGGCACAAGATTGTTAGAAGACAAAGGTAACCTTCATTCTGACATCCAGACACCTTCAGAAGACAGCAAACATCTTGCCGCAAAAAGAGATGTTGAGAGACGAATCCAAGAAAGAGTCGCTGCACAATCTTCTTCAGCTACTCCATATCAGCAGAAAGATTCTTCAAGTTCAAGGGGTATTGTAGTTGGTAACAGTAATTTGGATGATAGTGACAATGGTATCTTGACGGCTGGAAGAGCTAACCAACCTTCTGTTGTAGGCCCTAATAACTGGACTGGATTTGCTGGTCCTAGCGAGGCTTCAAAGGGACCTCCACAGGTCTCTACTTCTCAACATGAGTTACCTATAGAAAGAAGAGAGAATATTCCTACTCACTTTCAGAGTGTTGTCAACAGTCGTGGTTCCTGGAATCCCAATTCTGTTAATCACTTGACTTCTTATTCTTTGAAAGAGCACTGGAAACCTGTTCCAGGGATTGATAGCAATCACCACGGAGGAGTAACCACGATGAATGGAAATGTATTGGGCAAAAATGTTTCTGCAGGTGAAAGCCATTGTCAATTATGTCATGTTTTTTTGTTGTTGAAGAGGATCAATTATGTCATATCATTACAATCAGTTTGTTGACGCTTAACTTTTCTGTGTCACTTCAAGTGTTAATGATACATGGATTCCTGAATGTTAAGAGCAATTACTGGCTGATTTATCAAAACAGTTCCAGTTGATTATGTATCTAAAAATGACATATTTTTTGCTACAGAGCAAGGAGGAAATGATAAGTTAGCATCAGCTGATTTGCCATCTAAAAAATTTACAATGTCAGAGAGATGGATTATGGATCAGCAGAAAAAGAGGCTTCTAGTTCAGCAAAATTGGATGCAAAAACAGCAGAAAGCAAAGGAAAGAATGACAACATGTTTTCACAAGTTAAAGGTTTGCCTTTTTATTGTAACTTAATAGCAGTTTTCACCCCCAACTTTCACAAAGTTGCGATTTTGGCCCCCTAAGAAAAAAAACTACAAAACCGCCCCTTAAGTTTTGCAACTGTTGTAGTTTTGGCCCCCCAAGGCTAAAAAAAATAACATGTGGCACCTCGCTTAGGGTGCCACGTCAGCGTAGACCAAGTCAAAATTGGCCTTGGGGGCCAAAACTGCCACAAGGGGGGCCTTAGGGGGCGGTTTTGTAGTTTTTTTTCTTAGGGGGCCAAAATCGCAACTTGGGAAAGTTAGGGGGTTAAAACTGCTATTAAGCCCTTAATATATTCTCCGTGCACATTCAATATATGGTTGGCAATAATTGGATGTTGCATAAACATTGTTGGTCTGTTGTTCATTCCTTGTGATCTAGGAAAATGTGAGCTCATGCGAAGATATTTCTGCTAAGACAAAAAGTGTCATAGAGTTGAAAAAACTTCAACTATTAGATCTTCAACGTCGACTTCGGAGGTAATGTGTATTTTTATATGAATGAATTTGTTATTTTGTTCAACTCACAGTTTGACATTATATTTTTCCTTTGTGGGCAGTGATTTTCTGAACGATTTCTTCAAACCAGTTACATCTGAGTTGGAACATTTGAAATCATTTAAGAAAAACAGGCATGGTAGGAGAGTCAAACAACTTGAAAGGTATGAGCTGAAAATGAAGGAAGAGCGGCAGAAACGGATTCGTGAGAGGCAGAAGGAGTTTTTCACTGAGATAGAAGTTCACAAGTATGTTCCTTATTTACCTTTTTCTACATGCTTTTTCCATCTCTTTAATTTTTCTAATGCATTGTGTTAGGGTTCTATGAAAGAACAAAATAGAGGAAAGGGGATTGTTCATCCCTGCAGATTTATTGATAGAAAAAAAAGAAAGTTACATAGGAAGATACTCCCCTGACACTTCTGAAATTCTCCAGTCAACTAATCAAAGCCAACAATCTTATATGGACATCCTATATAGGAGTATCTATGTATGGACATCCTGTACAAAAGGAAAGGGAGGAAAGATCTAAAGCAACTAACTCCTAAATCCTGGGATAACTAACCATTCCTAAATATCCCCATTAACTGACTCCCAACAGAAAACACAAAACAACTAACACACAAATATAAGGATAACTAACAGAAATTAACTCATAATTATCCTAACCTTTTCCTATAATACACTTTTAGAAGTTGAGTTTCTGTTCTATTACTATTATCAATAACATCATCTAACAAATTGTATTTGGATAACCATTATTCACTATTATCTGCACTCTTTGCCTCAAATACTTGCATTATTACTTGAAATTTAGGGAAAAACTTGATGATGTATTCAAAATCAAGAGAGAACGGTGGAAGGGTGTCAATAGATATGTGAAGGAATTCCATAAAAGAAAGGAACGTATTCATCGTGAAAAAATTGATAGAATCCAGCGGGAGAAGATTAATTTGCTAAAAATAAACGACGTGGAAGGTTATCTTCGTATGGTGCAGGTAGGTTTATTTTCTTATTATATTAATAGATACATGACATGCATTGAAGTTTGCATTCTTAACATTGAATTATGTCTTCATTGCCACATAAGGATGCAAAATCAGATCGTGTGAAGCAACTCCTTAAAGCGACTGAAAAGTACCTTCAAAAGCTTGGGTCTAAGCTACAGGAAGCAAAGGCTGCTGCAGAACGTTCAGGGCAGGACGTTGATGAGGGAGGAAGTACCAATTTTCTTGAGAATAGTGAAACTACTTTGGTAGACGAGGATGAAAGTGATCAGGCTAAGGCAAGTTTGCCACACACATCCCAATATTAAGTTGAAGTCTTATTTCTTAAATATGTCGGTGATTTTTTCAAATTCTGTTTCACAGCATTACATGGAAAGTAACGAGAAGTATTATAAGATGGCCCACAGGTATCAGTTCTGCTCTTATGTTTTTTGGTACTGATAGGTAGCTATATTGAACTTTTATTATTAATGAAAGGATGAAAAGCACCGGAGATTGAGGAGTTTTGGTGGTTTTTTTTAGTTTCAAAGATTTAAAGTGTTGAGTTGGTCATGGTCTATTGGTTCCATCAATCCATAAATATATTATTGAAATTCATACTCATACTATGTTGAATATTTTTTATGACCTGATTCATGCTAAGCAATTTTTTTCCTTCCTGCAGTGTAAAGGAGAGCATTGCAGAGCAGCCATCTATTCTGCATGGCGGAAAATTAAGAGAGTATGTGAAAACTGTTTTTATTTTCATATGATTTACTCAACATCTATTTGTATCTTCCATTGAAGATCTAAGTTTTTATTCTCTTACTCCTTGTGATTTTAATTTTGTCTGTAGATATCAAATGAATGGTCTGAGGTGGTTGGTTTCGCTATACAACAATCATTTGAATGGAATCCTTGCGGATGAAATGGGTCTGGGTAAAACAGTTCAGGTAATCAATTATGTTAACTGATTAGATTTTATATATACTTAAGTGGGTTCCTATTTGTTTTTTTTTTGTCCTCTTTCCAATACTAGCATTTTTGTTAGCATGTCATTTACTATAGACCCCGTCCATTTTTCGGAGTTCTATGATTGTGTTACAGTGCATGTGTACATGCTAAAAATCGGTGCATATTTTGTACTAGAAAGATCAGAAGAACATTTGTGATTTGTATAGATAAAATCTTACTGTCCTTTTTATTTTGTAGGTGATTTCTCTAATTTGCTACCTGATGGAAACCAAAAATGATAGAGGACCATTCCTTGTTGTTGTACCCTCTTCAGTTCTACCCGGTTGGGAGTCAGAGATAAACTTTTGGGCTCCTAGTATTCATAAAATTGTCTATGCTGGACCGCCAGAGGAGAGACGCCGGTTATTCAAGTAATTGGACTTTAAGATATTGACCCCCTTCATCTGTTTGATACTTTGTCTTGTGTATGTTCCTTATTGATTCTTTCATATTCTAGGGAAAGGATTGTTCACCACAAATTCAATGTTCTTTTGACAACGTATGAATATCTGATGAACAAGCATGATAGACCAAAGCTGAGCAAAGTACATTGGCACTATATAATAATTGATGAAGGCCACCGAATAAAGAATGCTTCTTGCAAGTTGAATGCTGACTTGAAACACTACCAGAGCTCTCACAGATTGCTGCTAACTGGAACACCATTGCAGGTTTTTCTTTTTTGTTCTTTTGTTTTCTTTTCTTGTGGCTCTTATTGCAGTTTACTTAGCATTTCTGCTCGTACCATTTCATTTTTTTTAATAAAATCTTCTTAAAACATATGCTTGTGCTTTTTCTTGGGAATGACACAGTTTCTGCTCAGCCTTCCTTTCAGGCTCTTATAATGCCCTTTGTTTCACTTTTGTCCTTTTTTTGGTAACATTTACAGTCTGTAACTGCTGGTTTCTTTATGTGCAGAACAACCTTGAAGAACTATGGGCACTACTTAACTTCTTGTTGCCTAACATATTCAATTCATCGGAGGACTTTTCTCAATGGTTTAATAAGCCATTTGAGAGTGCTGGAGATAACTCACCCGATGAAGTAAGTTATGGACCAATCCCATCTGTATAAAACTTACACAAAGTTTTTGTTCTAAGTTAAGCTTCCTTGATTTTGTATGTTTATTTTGTTGTTTTCTGTTTGTAACTAGGCTTTACTGTCTGAGGAGGAGAATCTCTTGATCATAAATCGTCTGCACCAAGTTTTAAGACCATTTGTACTTCGGAGGCTTAAACACAAGGTCATTAATACTCAACTTTAAACTTATTTCTTACGTCTCCTTAAATTTTTGTATACTCGGTGTCTATGAGCACAGTTTGTTATTTTCTTATGTATATATACTTGTATGTCTTATGAGTTATGATTCTTGTTTTGATTCTTATAATCAGTTGTTCACTCTTAGTAGTACTTGATATTATTATCCTTATCCCAGTGTATGTTTTTCCATTTATACATTCATTCTTTTAATTTTGGCTGAGGCTTTAATTTCTGTGTTTTGTATTCGTGAGCATTCCCAAAAAATTTACTAGTAAAAGAATTTTTAGCATTCAGCAGCCTGTGTTGCCTCTAACTTTTACAAATGCAACATAAACGTTACTTCAATTTCTGGTGTAATATAGAATTTGATGCATGGTATCTTTAAGTTTGAATGGTTTTATATATGTAGGAAATATATTTTCCATGATTAAGCTATCTGATGCAGTTGTTTTCATTATATGTTATCTGAACGTGACTGCCATCTTGACTCTCCATCACTTACAATGACTTGGAAATATGATATTGAAATCGGCAATGTAGCTTGTCTGCCAGTCTGCCTTACTGATATTATTAGCTTCTGAAATCATCATCTTACCTTGTTGTTCTTGTGTTTCCAATGTTTTCTTATATTATAGGTTGAAAATCAGCTGCCTTCGAAGATTGAGAGACTTATAAGATGTGAGGCTTCTTCATATCAAAAACTTTTGATGAAGAGAGTGGAAGATAATCTTGGTGCTATTGGCACTTCAAAGGTATTCTTTATAGTACCTTTTGCTTTTTGTTGAATGATGTAACTTGACCGTTTGATAGTGGACTGAGGATTTATTTACTTCTTTTCTTTTTAATTGGGTTTTTCTATCATGTGCAAATTTGCACCTGTTAAGAAGTTCAAAATAGTAAATTTGTATTGTAACTTGTGCATTTTATATTAAATATGTAACTTTTCAATAAATGATTGTTGTTTTTCAATTAAAGGTTGCTACTTTTAGTTTCCTTAACATGTGCAATATTGCACATTTTAGACAAGCCCTAATTAAAATATCTTTCCACACATGAACTACTTTTGTGGTCTAATTTATATTCCCAATTGTCAGGCTCGGTCAGTACACAACTCTGTCATGGAGCTTCGAAATATATGCAATCATCCATATCTCAGCCAGCTTCACTCAGAGGAGGTATGTCCATATCCTACATACGCTTCTTCTCTGATCCTAATGTACTTATTGATGATTGAATTATGACTTCAACTGCATTTCACTTAGAGAATGGAGTTTTTGAGATTTAAATTACATCTTGGGTTTATTTTTAATGTGAACTTAAGAGTTTGAAAAACATTCTGGTATGGTATTTTCAAGATCATTTTATAAATTGGTAAAACCTGACAAAAAGAAATATCCTAAAAAATAAAGCAATGTATGGCGAGGTATAAAATGGTTTGTGTTTTATTTTGACCTTGCACTAATATATGACCCAACCGGAAAAGCTCTTGTTGTGACATCATGTCACAACAGGGAATGAGGATATCTATGTTGAGTAGTAATCGTTGCAATGTTCATTGATCTTAGTGATTTGTGCGAGTATAGGCCGTTAGTTTGGTGATTTGTGTGAGTATATCCTATATACGCTTCTTCTCTGACCCTAATGTACTTATTGATGATTGAATTATGACTTCAACTGCATTTCACTTAGAGAATGGAGTTTTTGAGATTTAAATTACATCTTGGGTTTTATTTTTAATGTGAATTTAAGAGTTTGAAAAAATTCGGTTATGGTATTTTCAAGATCATTTTATAAATTGGTAAAACCTGACAAAAAGAAATATCCTAAAAAATAAAGCAATGTATGGCGAGGTATAAAATGGTTTGTGTTTTATTTTGACCTTGCACTAATATATGACCCAACCGGAAAAGCTCTTGTTGTGACATCATGTCACAACAGGGAATGAGGATATCTATGTTGAGTAGTAATCGTTTTAATGTTCATTGATCTTAGTGATTTGTGTGAGTATAGGCCATTAGTTTGGTGAATAGCTAAAACCACTTCAGATTCCATGTTTATTTCTCTTCCTTTTTTTTTGGTTTGTAAATCCGGTATCAAAGCAAGATTTGCATTTATTGACTACTGCAGCAAGAGGTTAAGTTTTGTGCGATTCTATATTTGTTACTATTTTTGAAGGAGGGGGGAGACAGGGCATGCTACAATGCATGTACAATATGACTTTTTTTCCATTTGCAGGTAGATCACTATATACCTAAGCATTATCTGCCACCAATTATTAGACTTTGTGGGAAGCTTGAGATGTTGGACCGTGTTTTACCTAAATTGAAGGCAACGGATCACCGGGTATGAAATCCTATGTTTGTCGCTGGATTACTGCATCTAATTTCTTTCACATTGGTATTGACATTTGTTGTTATAGCTGTGATGAAAGGTATTTTGTAAACTTACTCTGGATGCTGAATGTGTATGACAGTTTATGTTCCCTCTGTGAAGTCTATGAAACTAAACTGGTTCTTATGTTCTGGTCAAGCTTTTGAAAATTTAATTCTTAATGTTTGATATCATACTGCTAATACTTTTTCAGGTTCTTTTCTTTTCGACGATGACTAGGCTTCTGGATGTTATGGAAGAATACTTAACTTCAAAACAGTATCGGTACCTCCGATTGGATGGGCATACATCAGGAGGTGATCGTGGTGCTCTAATTGACCTATTTAACAAACCTGATTCCCCATATTTTATTTTCTTACTCAGGTAATTTTAATTTCTATTAGAGTACTAGGTGTGGTTGTGAAATAGTCAATTGAAACATTAGATTGTGGAAGGAGGTTTATTTTTTGGGGTTTTGTTTCCAAGAAATTTAATATTATTTTTAGTCAACGGAAACATTTGAACCTTAATCTATATGTTGTAACCGGAACTACACAATGGAAAGTATAACTTTCATCGACTAACTTAAAGCTTTGTACTGTTTTGGATTAATCGATCTTCATCTTATTTTTTGCACATGAACTGACATAAAAATATTTTTCTGATTTTTATATATTTAAATGATTTCTAACTGAAGGATTTTGATTTAAAATGTATCGGACTAGTTGGAGATTTATGAGATCTATCAGAAATAAAGAATATAAGAAAACTTCAAGAACCATGTATGCACTATATTTCTAATCAGATTTCTGGAAATTATTGAGAACCTGAAGCCTTATATTTTTATTCTTCAAAAATATACTAATTGCACTTTTCTCCCCTATCTTTTGCCAATTGTGCGATTTTGCACCCCCTCTTTTTTTTTGGAGCGATTTTGCACCCCATCTTTTGCCAATTGTGTTTTGTTCAAAATCATCATTAAAAGAGGGGAAAGGGGCAAAAGATTGGGTGCAAAATTGCTCAAAAAAAGAAGAGGGGTGCAAAATCGCACAATTGGCAAAAAGATAGGGGGCAAAAGTGCAATTGAACACAAGAAGGTTCATCTAATCAGAAAGGAAGCAAAAAGATAGGGTGCAAAATCGCTTAAAAAATAGGCACAATTAGCAAAAGATATGGGAGAAAAGTGCAATTAAGCCAAATAAAATATACCATTAACGCAGGGAATGCTAGCTGATAAAGATATGGATCATTAAAATGTTGTTTACAAATAAAATATACAATTATTGTCACTTCTAGTTATTTATTGTTTAAACATTTCAGTACAGTTAGTTTGAAATGATCGGATTTAAGTCATTTAAGTTTCATACTGTGATTGAAACCTAATGCATAATTGGATTACCTTGGCAATATCTCTAAGTTCTAGTAATTTTTGTCCTGATTTTTTGTTTCATGATTTTAAGATATAATCTAAGCACATAACAAACAGGCCTATTTCATCTTGTTTTTGGGTTACCTTCAATTTATATTATCTTTCATATGGCTGACATTCATCTATCGTTACAAGCATTCGAGCCGGTGGTGTTGGAGTGAATCTTCAAGCTGCTGATACAGTGATTTTATTTGACACTGATTGGAATCCCCAGGCAATGAAATTTCTTTTATATGATTTTCTATATATTTTGTTTGGTTTTATTGCTTATTCTTAGTATTGTTATAATTATAATGTCGTTGTTGGTATGATTTCAGGTTGATCTGCAAGCTCAGGCAAGGGCTCATAGAATTGGTCAAAAGAAAGATGTTCTTGTTCTTCGCTTTGAAACAGTTAGTACTATTTGTTCTTTTTTATTTTTTTTTGTAACAGAAGTACTATTCTTTCTGAGTTCTGAGTTACTGTTTTGTTATTGTTGGGATGGTTTATAGTTTAAATTTTGAAGTAAGTCTTAGATTTTGGGCTAGGAGTCTAACACAGCCGCACAAAATCAGCATGTAAGGGGAGGAATGCCCAAGCCTTATAACCACTGCTTGGGCAATATCTCCAGTCAATGTGGGACTCTCAACAGTATGTGTACTTTGGATATCTGGTTTCAAGTATTACAATTACAAGCTATTGGTTTTCAAACAGTTTACCATATTTGAGATGTTTATGCTTCTTACTCCATACATAGTGAGAAATGAGAATTAATTAAAAAATATTCAATTCTTATCTCTTGTTGAGTAGAACCTAAATACCTGATGTGTGGCGATCATTGTTTCAAATGTGCTTGATTGACATGTAGAAATTCAAAACTTCAAGTCACATGAATTTAATAAGTAATTAAATACTCGAATTGGGTGGGACTTGTCTTTTGCCGGTGGATTTGTTTTGATGTCATTGTTGACATGTAGTGCATGTAAATTGTTCTATACATACTTCTTTGCTGTTAAATGCTTTATAAAATTTCATTAATTCATTCATTCTGTGGTCTTGATATTGATATTTTATCCCTTTATTTTGGAGGATTGAGATGAATGAGACATGTGGTGTTGCTTGTAAAATGCGTTTGTTTTCCAGTGTGTTTAGCTTGTCAGTTTTGGTGACTATTTATAGTAGCATTTTCAGGTATTAATGCTATGGGATTATGTAGCAAGCCAATAGTTATGAGGGTATTATATGTCGGGAAGAAGAGAGGGAACAACTAACTGGATGAATGTAATGTAACTGAAAGAGTTAGTTGTTAGTAGAAGTTAGTAATTAGTTGGCCTGTAACCGTATTAGGAGCAGGTAATGGAGAGATGGGTTTTTGGAATCAGGAAGTGAAGGGAGGAGAGGTCAGGGACTCCCGATTCTCAAATTCACTGGGAACCGTTGTATTCTTCCCAATGTCATATCATTACTGTAAATGTAGTGCCATATTATCACGCATGCTAAAGTTTTTTCTGCTTACAATGTCACAAGGTACAAACTGTTGAAGAACAAGTCAGAGCTTCAGCTGAGCACAAACTTGGTGTTGCTAATCAGAGCATTACTGCTGGATTTTTTGACAACAATACAAGGTTGACTATGCTGTGATGTACTTCACCTTTAATTTATCACTGATTTCAAATCAGCTCTAAATTTTCATTTTGTCTATATCTGTTGCAGTGCCGAAGATCGAAGAGAATACTTGGAATCTCTTCTGCGTGAGTGTAAGAAAGAAGAGGCTGCACCTGTTTTGGAGGATGATGCTCTAAATGATGTCTTAGCCCGCAGGTGCATAACTTTTTTTTGGCTTTTACCTTCTGCTTTTATCTGTGGCTTAATATTAGTTATTTTCTAATGTGGGATTTCCTTTCTCTACTTCCATTGATATTTGAATTTATGTCAATTTTTGACAATTAAAAATTGGTAGATATATTAGGAATTGATAGTATTAGGAGTTAATTATAAAGAAGGATTCCTGATGTATTTATATATACATGATATCTTTTTAACTGCATTCTTTATTGGTTGACGATCTTCTAGTGTCACAACTGTTGGTCTGTTATTTCTGCTATTTTATTTATAGCTTCAACGTTGTGTTAGTCTATGTTGTCGCAAAAATATTACTCCCTCCGTCTCAAAATATCCGTCTCTAGCATTTTTCTCGTCTCAAAATAATTGTCACTTTAGAATACCAATGCAACAATTATTATTTTTTTCCCACTATTATACCCTTATTTATTGAATTTTATCCAACTTAACTACTCCGCTAACTACAATTAATAAGGTTATTTTAGTAAATGATACTAATTTTATCATTGAAATCTCCACAATTAATCATTTTCTTAAAAATCATGCACAAACCTTAAACGACTATTATTTTGTGATAAAGGGAGTATAATTTATAGCTACTTCATAATTCAGTACCCAACCCACCCGAATTTTGTGTCAAAAAGAGAAGAAAGCACAGGGAAATGCAACTGAAATCTTGTTTTTGTTGGCAGTGAAGCAGAGTTAGATGTGTTTGAGGCTGTTGACAGAAACAGGAAGGAAAGTGAGCTGGTATGCTATTTAATATTTGGTTGGGCTTTTCAACCACGTAAATATATCTTTTTACTTGCTGTTTCTGAAGAGAATCTTACTGGAGCTCCCCAAAAATTATGTTCCAGGCTACATGGAAGAATTTGGTCCTAGGGCATTCAGCTGATGGCTCGGATGTTATTCCTCCCCTTCCTTCTCGACTTGTCACTGATGAAGACCTGAAACAGTTCAATGAAGCAATGAAGATATATGATGATGTGCCTAAGGGTGAAATAGATTCTAATGGAGTAAAACGGAAGAGAGGAGCTCTTGGTGGCCCTGACACTCAACATTATGGCAGAGGAAAACGTGCAAGAGAGGTTGTCTTTTTATTTTGTTCTTAAGATTGTATCCGTGTCCACTTTTTGCTCTTCACATGGTATACTGTGTTATCAATTATCATCATACAAATATGTCATATGAGATTTCCTACGAGTAATAGTCTTGTATAATTGTGATATGTCTTACTTCACCTCCCGGTAACTTTATTGGAAAAAGGAAAAAGTAATTGAAAATGTACTCATGTAGTGTGTTAGGTATACTATCTAATTTCTTATCACCATTTTACATACTTTTTATAGGTACGTTCCTATGAAGAGCAATGGACAGAGGAGGAGTTTGAGAAGATGTGTCAGACTGAAACACCAGATTCTCCCAAAGTAAAAGGGTCTGAGGTGAGCCATCCAACCAATACTACCGGCTCTGTTGTATCTGCCACTGTCAAAAAACCTGCTGCTGTGCCTCCTGTGGCTCCAATGTTGCCACCTGTTGCTCCAATATTGCCGTCTGTTGTCCCAATATTGCCATCTGTCGAGAGTTTGCCGGTGCAGCATGTTAAAGAGATAACACCACCGGCAAAACGTGGCCGTGGAAGACCAAAAAGAATTGCTTCAGATAAGTCACCAGCTGCCGTAATCCCTCCAGTAACTTCTAGAATTGCTGAAGTGCAGTTACAGAAGGGAAACGAGCCTGGACATTTAACATCATCTGCTCCTGATACCGTTGGTCATTCTGCAGAAGTTACAGGTGTGGGTGGACCTATGCAGCAGTCTACTACAGGAGTGACTGCTAACATACCTCCTGCCACTCCTATGCCTACTAATCCACTTAATTCTCAGTCAGCTGCAACTCCTATGCCTACTAATACAGGACCTGTGCAGCAGTCTAATACAGAAGTGGCTGCTAATGTACTGTCTGCCACTCCTATGCTTTCTCAGTCAGCCGCTGCTTCTGTACCTATTCATGCAAAAGGACGAGGACGGAAAACTCAGAGTGGCCGGGAATGGCCTAGGCGTCGAGGGAAGAAGCAGGTTGTGATGTCGCCTCCTGTACCTGCTAGTTCTGTTGGTCCTGATGTCAAGATCAATGAGCAATTGGAAGATAAAATAGTGAGTCCTTCAGGTCAAGTTATTCCGCAGAGTGAAACTGTTCCTAGCGCTACTGCTGTACACCATCCAACTGCTGTTTCAGTTTCTGCTTCAAACTGTGGAAACGATAATTTGGGTGTTGATGTTGTTTTGAATTCTCAGCTACCCCTCCTTCCCTTGCCCTCTGTTACTACTCTGTCTCCAACTGTCCCCAGTGATCCATCTGTACAGATGCAAAGTAAAGGGCAAATTGGAAAGTCACAAGTTGGAGCTGGAACTCCTCGGCGCAGGGGAAAGAAACAGGCAACAATGTCACCTCCTGTTCCAGTGGTCTTAGGTCTTCAGAGCATGGATCCAACTTCTAATTTACCAACCTCATCGGACGCTGTATCAGGCGATAAAAGAACTGAATTAAGCAACTTGCTGGAGAACAATGTTCAAGAATCAAAATGTATCATCCAGGATCAAGCGTCACAGAATAATCAGGCTTTAAAAACATTGGACGAATCAGATGATTTAGCCAAGCAGGCAGTGATCTCGCCTTCGTGTGAAGATAGTACAGTCAATTCTCAAGGTATACTGTGCATTTCTGTTTCAAATTTTTAACATCACATTTATTTTTGAAAATGTCTTGGAGGTAAACTATGGATTTTTTTTTTTGCAGGGCAAGATTTAGAGAAGGTTAAGAATGCTGATGTTCATGATTCTTCTGTGAAGATCAACTCATCTGAAACCACCCCTTCTAAAATTGCAGTTTGCGATAATTCAGAGAATGAAAGTTTATCTGTCACAACATTGGCTACTACTGAGGTTACAAAAGATCAACATTCAGATGATAAAATTCATCAAACAGCTGTAGCTTCAAAAATCTCTCCTTCGGTTGTCGACCCTCAAACTAATTCCTTGGCTGGTAGTGCAACTACAGAAAGCATTAGCCAATCTGTAGATCCTGTGACTGCAAAGATTGTTCCCAGTACATTAACCACTGTTTATCCTTCACCACCAGGCTCTGAATCTAATCCAAGCTCATATGAATCTGTGTCAGCCAAAAGGCAAGGTCGTAAAACTCAAAACAGACTGGAGCCACCACGACGCCGGGGAAAAAAATCAGCTCCGGCTTTACCCGTTGCTTCTGATGCTCTTATTGGCCAAGATCCTAAATTAAGTCATCATGCCCAGATTTCACCAGTGAATTCACTGGTGGGTATAGACACTTCAAATGTTACTCAAGCTAAGGCTTTGGAGGTCCTTTTGCCCAGTGGAGTAGCTAATGATTCCAAAAGAAAACAGAGAACCACCAATCCTGCCCAAAATAAGCAACAGAAAGTTGCATCGCCAAGGATTGACAGTGCACCTGTATCCTCAGATAAGGTTGCTCCTTTTGGCCGAATACAAAATGTCAATGATGTTGCAAGGGTAATGAAGGAAGTTTTCTCCGGAACTTGCTTGCCAAAGCCTAAATCTCATGATCCTATTGGGAGCGAAGATAGAAACACGCCTTTTGTACATGTGACAACTAAAGCTGCCGCGGATGCCTCTGGTAGCCAGAGTGTGGAGGATAAAGCATGTTCTGATATAGAAACTGCTGGGGTAGTGTGTCAAACTGGTAATGTTGCAGTGAATGTTGATGAAAAACAATCAGAAGGGGAAGGGGCATCTGATATGCAGAATTTGGAAGGAAAGCCAAGTTTAGATGCGCCAACTACTGGAGCACCGAGCCTGGCACCTGCCATGCCAGTGAAGGGGAACAAGCAAGAATCCGACATTGCATCTGATAAAAACATGATTCTTGAGAACATGGATCTGCCTAATGTCAGTAAGCCTGAAACTATCTGTTCTGGTGAAGTTAAAGCAAAGGCTGAACAGACACAATATTATATTGAAAACTCGACTACTAAGAGTGAAATGGAGGCTCTTGATATAACTCCTCTTAATGATGAGCAAAAGATTGATGGTTCTTCTGAGAGGCTTCGTACTAGTGGTTGCTGTACTGATATAAGTATAGAGACAGCCCCCCATGAGATAGGTTTATCTGCGGCTTCTCCTGTTGCTGAGCCTCCTTTAGTGGGTGATCATAATCTTGGAAGCCAATCTGACTCTTTAGAGAAGTGTTCAAGATCTTCTCCTGTTGCTATTGATGGCACAGGATGCTCAACAAATCCTCTGGGACCGGAAATTTATAGCAATAATCCCGAGTCTAGTCAGGCTGATATCTGTGTTCAGAGTCATTTATCTGCAAACGAAGCTCCAGATATTATAGAGAACACTTCTAATGAAAAGTTGGAGCCTTCTGAACCATCGTCATCTTTTGCTTGTGCTGATAACACTAGTTTATTTGGTCAGGCTGAAATTTTGAGTGATCAACCAAAAGTGACACCACCTAGTCCTGCAGTCGATCCTCAATCAAGGACAATAGTAATTTCTACTATTTCTGAAAGTGCTGAAATTAATTCTAGAAGTGAAACTGAGTCATCTTTAAAAGCATCTGCTGAACTCTCTCTTGGAGAGGGCATTGTTGGGGATAAAATTTCTGCATCAGGCACCGAGCCTCCGAGTTTGAGCTTGGATCCTGCATCACCTTCTGAACCATCTTCAAAATCACCAGAACCCTCCATGAAGCGGGGTTCAGAGTCAGCTTCTGAAAAGGAAGGTTCTGTAAGCCCCAAAGCTGTTCAAGCTCAGAAGCACCTAGATGCATTAGAACCGTCTGATCTGCGCGAGACTCCGCTGGTTGAGAGCATTTCAGAGTCCCTCGTCCAGGAAAGAAGGGATATAGATGATTCCGTAAGTGAAGTTGTTGTGACCGATACAGTGGGTGTTTCTGGTCTTGGGGGAGAAACTATGTCTGAAACTGCGGTTCTACCCCCATCAACCTTGGTAAAAGAACAAAATAACGGCTCAGTCCCTCTGGAGAAGTCAATGGACAAGGCTGTGGCTAACTGCTCTGGAGTCCAGGAGGAAGCAAAAGTTGATAAAGTGGAAACTGATGATCCAATTGATTCATCCACAAGAGGCATATATACTAGTTCATCATCAGATGAATTGAAAGATTCTAAAATCGAGCAGGGCGATGACTGTATAGTTGAAGTTGGAGATGAATTGAAAGATTCTAAAATCGAGCAGGGCGATAACTGTATAGTTGAAGTTGGAGATGATACATTGAAGAGCTCATCTCCTTTGGTAAAGACAGAAGTGGGGACCAGTTCATCAGGTAATGATTGTTCAGAAAGCCATTCAATGCCTCTGGGGGTATCATTGTGCTCTGATGACTCATTTGGTAAACCGGGTGTTCCTCAAGTTGATGAATTAATAACTGTCCCAGACACTGTTCGTCTTTCATTGTCCCAATTAAAGGATGAAGAAAATGTCGGGGTATCTGAAAGTAAATCAGTTGAACTGTCTGAATCCCAGAATGACACGGAGGGATCCAATGCAGATCAGAGAAATTGTTCTGATAGGTTGCAATCTGGCCATCTAGTGACTGTCAGCCATACTAGTGAGGATGCATTGTCAATGAAAGGCACAAAATTAGAAGTTGAAATTAGCGATAAAATAAATGCTACTCCCATTTCTGAACTTGAGGGTGATCCAGAAAGGCTTACATCTAAAAACATTGACGCTCTTCCTTTTTGCTCGCTGGTGAAGGAAGATAATGATGTGTTAATTCAGGACGAACAAAAGGATCCTTTGATTCTGGAGGGAAGTTGTACAGATGGCACCAAGGTATGTCACGTTGCACTTTTTAGCACTTCTGACTCTGTAATTCCCTCTCTGACTTTATCCCGACTTCATAGGTGCAGGATTCCATTGTCAGTCCTTTACCACAGGAGAAATCAGAATGCTCTGAAGCTGAGATGGTTCATCAAATAAAGGCATCAGACTGTGACATGGTTGATCCAGGATTGACATCCAAAAGCAAGGAATTAACTTCTTTGTCAGTGATGGAGGAAGATAAAGTTGATGCATCACCCGAAAGGGATGTCCTCTGCAACCCACTTGCTGCTACAGAAAATGAAGAGAATCAAATGGATGATAATGAGGTATTTCATGGCTATTGGCACATATTAGCACCTTGTATTATCCATTCAATTTCACAAATTCATTTCTTTTGGGACCAATTAAATAAAATCTATTAACATTATAGGAATCAAAGCCTTTAGAAGTTGAGACTGGTCATCAAATCGAGGCATCTACAGATATTTCTGAAAGCAGTGCTGCTGAGATTGCAAATGTATCTCAAGCTCCTAATTCCTCAGCATCGGTCGAAAAGGAGGAAGGCTTATCTGAGAAAGGTGTAGATGAAAGCACAGCTAAAATGCAGGCTGATGTAGGAGATGGAATGGATATTTCATCTGTATGCTCTTCAGCAGCAGTGAGTGAGCTTGTTGAGTTGTCTGAGAAGGATTCAATTGGAAACTCTGAAACTGATGTAACTAAAGAGAAAGATGATGTCGCACAAGAAGAAAATGCACCAAGAGACTGAGAAATGTAACAGTAATCAAAAGTGTATGAAATTCATGATCAAAGGAACATTGTTCGAAGTTCAGATTGTAAATGGAAGTGCCCCTGAAGAGCAGAGCTTGTATGAGAAAGAAGCCCTGGAATATGAAACTGAGAAATGAAATCAGTCCCTGTATATATTATATTATATATCATATGTAGGTGTTATGTTGTACATATATATGTTGTAATTTAACTTCTATTTATATCCCACTGGTTTAACTGAGTTGATATATCAGGTCCAACGACCAACATTCATCTAAGCAGTCATTTTTGCCGCGACACATTTGTTGAAACAGTATCACAACAATTTTAATGGCATTAATTATTCCAAGGTTAATTTTTTTCAAATCATTGATATCTATGAAGCTTGGATACGTAGTATGAGTGCGAGTACGATACAATACTGATACCTGGATACAAAAATTGCTTATCAAGAATTATGGTGGTTGGGGTTCATCGGCAAATAAAATGGTTAGAAGAAAACAAAAAATATAAGTAGTACAAATTTAGATTAATTATGATAGATTGAAATGGTTGATCATTTATTTATTCTAGAACTAGCTTTTATAAGGAAAAAAGGAAATAAAACATGTAAAAAAAGGACGAGAATTGCTGTTCCCACATGTTGTTTGGCTGTGCCACACGAGTAAAATACGAAAATGTCCTTCGGCAGTTTGCTACCGAAGTTTTTAGGAAACCGGCGGCAGTTAACTGCCGAGGAATACCTCGGTAGTTAACTGCCGAGGAAATCTGAACTTAAACAATTTCGGTAGTTAACTGCCGAGGAAATCTTCATCTAAAAAACATTTCAAAATCATTCTAACAGTATTTTTACACAAAGTTTTAAAATTCATCATAACAGTTCAAATAACAAATAAATATTGGTGCAAATGCACAACTTAATTAAACCAACATTTTTGTACATTAAACAAAGTAAAAAAAGCCCATGAAATTAAAAATAATGTCATCAAAGTAGAAATATACAAATATACAAATATACATAACTCAATGTCATCAAAAGACTAAAACTAAAAAATAAGTCCTAAAAAAGGAAAATAGTACTACTGGTCCTGATCCTGCTGATGGTGCCTCCTCCTCGGCCTATGGGCTCTCCTCCTGGTCAAAATCGACGCGATCTGCTCCCTCATATGGGTCATGGCCTCAAACCACTGCTGAGGGGTCATGCTCATGACCTCCTCCTGGCCTAACTGCGCATCAGCGTAGGCAACAGCGCCACTAACCATGCCATAGGTGTCAGGCGAGCTTCTCGCCTCATACCGCTGCCACTGCTCTGCAATGATCTGCTCTTCATTTGCAGGCCTCGGAAGATCTCCTGGAATAGGTGGCAAGATCTGAGGGTGAGACACCCTAGTGTACCACAGGACATAGCCATCCGCCACCCGCCATGTATCCTCTCCTGCCTGCTCACCCCGAGCGTCCGCCTTAAGCGTGTGAGTGCGGAAGTCGACGAACATCTGCACAATGGAAGGCGGGGGGAGGTCCCTAACATCAGTCGGATGTCTGGGGATGGTCTGCACGTATCCGTACTGCCTCAAAACCCTCTCGGGCAAGTGACGGTACACCCTACGGACGCCGCACATAATCCATCCAGAATACCAGAAAACCTCCTCGAAGTCCTGGATCTCTCTGTGCTCCTCGTACGGCCTCCAGCATACATCATCTAACTGTATACGATCGAGCAGTGACCGATACATGATCCCCTCCCCATGACCCTTCTGGAGCTTCCACCTCGCTGCAACCGGATAACATTTATAACATTTATAAATGCGCCAAAAACCATGCCTGCACAAACCAAACAAATAACATTTATAAATTATTACGCACGGAAAAATATAACAAAAAATAAGAAGTTCACAAAAAAATAAAGTTAACATAAATATAAAATTTCAGTTTTCTTACAGTGAGCAGTGTCACGCTCCCCCCAAGCGCTCTGTGTCCAGGCCTACATGCATCCGCCAACTCGC
This sequence comes from Medicago truncatula, assembly GCF_003473485.1. Classification (NCBI taxonomy): domain Eukaryota; kingdom Viridiplantae; phylum Streptophyta; class Magnoliopsida; order Fabales; family Fabaceae; genus Medicago; species Medicago truncatula. The sequence continues at coordinate 57,307,419 of NC_053045.1, read as the reverse complement.
CGTATAGGTAGGCGAGGGTCATAGCTCCCCAGGAATAATTACGCATCCCTGCGTAGCCGTCCGCCATGGTCGTCAAATATATCAGCTCGATGCGCTTGTTGCTTCTATCGCCAAACAACAAGCATCCGACCAAGTACAGAAGGTAACACCGGACGCAGTATGTCCTGACCCTCTCCAGCTCCTCAACCTCCTCAGGATCCTCCGTACCCGCCAATACGTTGGCCCTACCAAGGTACGAGGTATAGAAGTCCCTCAGCCTGGGGTAGCTAATGTACCCACCGTACTCCTGGTTGCAGATCTTCTCAGCCTCATGCTGGGCCACACCCAGATACGTCATCAGCAGTGCCGCTCCCTCATGCTTGGGCATCTTCTTTCCATGGTCCAACATCCGCCCCTCAATAGGAAGATGCGTGAGACATGCGACATCATCCAATGTCACAGTCATCTCCCCATCGGCATGTGGAAGGTGCTGGTCTCCGGATGCCACCTCTCGCATAAAGTAAGCAGCAGGGCATGAGGCACGGTGGAGTACCCCAAGTAGACCAAATCATGTAGCCCGCTCTGCTGAAGCGCATCCCAAAACCAATTCTCATTCCCGTTAGGGCGTCCGAGAGTGAGAATCTTCGCCCCATGATTAATCGGTTTAAGCACGCGGGTCTTACGAACCTGAAATAATAGAAAAAAAAAATATGGATATAATAATTAAACATAAAAACACATAACAATGTATAACAATGTATATAATAATTAAAAACACATATAAACAAAACAATTAAACATAAAAAATAGAATTAAAAAAATAAACATATAACAGTGTATATAATAATTAAAACAAGGGTTAATAGTGTTTTACCCCCCTGTAATATAGGTCATTTCCGGTTTTCCCCCCTGTAAAATATTTTTTTTGAATTTCATCCTTGTAATTTGAAGATTTTTTGGTTTTGGACCTTCATGGAAAATTTCACTCCCTGTAATTTGAGCAAATTTAGGTTTACCCCCTTGTAATTTGAGAAAATTTCGGTTTACCCCCCGTTAATTTGAGCAAATTTCGGTTTACCCCCTATCATATCTTCGATTTTGTACTGTCAAAATTCATGAAGGTCCAAAACCAAAAATCATCAAATTACAAGGACGAAATTCAAAAAATATATTTTACAGGGGGTAAAACCGGAAATGACCTATATTACAGGGGGGTAAAACACTATTAACCCTTAAAACAAACACACATTTAAAGAAAATAATTAAACATAAAGAAAAAGAATTAAAAAAAACACATATAGAGGTGGATATAATAATAAAAACAAACACACATTTAAAGAAAATATTTTAACATAAAGAAAAACCAATTAAAAAAAACACATATAAAAGTGGATTTAATAATTAAACAAACACACATTTAAATTAAAGAAAATATTTTAACATAAAGAAAAACCAATTAAAAAAAAACACATATAAAAGTGGATTTAATAATTAAACAAACACACATTTAAATTAAAGAAAATATTTTAACATAAAGAAAAAACAATTAAAAAAAATACACTTACATTATTTGAATTATACCAGAGTGGCAACACCACATGACCGGCATAAGTGTGGAGCAAGGACAAGTCAGCCGGTCCACCAGGAAAGGGAGGGTTCGTAGGTAACACCTCCGGTGCAGCAGCTGCTGCAATGTCATCCTCGTCTCCTGCATCCTGCTCATGTGGTATATGATCATGGTCATATCCACCATCCGTCACATCATGATGTACCTGATCCTGATAGTTCAGGTACTCCACCCCAGTCTGGTCAACAACCTGTGACTCCTCAGGCTGTGTGGCCTGAGAGCTTCCTGAGCCATCTCCCCTCCGACCTCTACCCCTCTTTGGGATGTGGGCACTCTGTCTCTCCCTGCGGTGGCTCTGAGTTATGGCACGCCTACCACCAATCATCTTCGAAGGATCAATGGGGTCCTGATCGGCCATATCTACAAAAAATAAAAAATAAAAATTAATATCATTCAACCACTTTATCAACAAACAGTAAACCTAAACAAAACCTACACTTTCACATTCAACCTAAACATAACCTAAACATAACCGCTTTCACATTAAACCACTTTACCAAAATAAAGACATTGATTGAACCTAAACATTATCATACACATTATCATTAACATTCAAACGCAAAAAATCAAATGCATTATCATACACATTCAACCTAAACTAAACATAATTCAATATACACATTCAACCTAATTCAATATACACTTTTTCAATATGCATTCAACTTAATTCAACATACACGTTTTTGAATTACAATCAAGATCGTATCCAATACCTAAACTAACTAAATAATCAATAAAATTGTCATTGACACATTTTATCAAACACTTTGTGTGCAAACTATCAAACATACTCAAAATGTGTTATTTTGCCACCATTCAAAACCACATTATACCCTAACATCATTCAATCATCAATTAAACCAACTACATTCAATTATAAACTACATGCACTCATAAAAAATTCAATTCATACATTAACCCTAACCACATGAAAACTACCAATTTTTTTTAAAAAAAACCTACCCAAACTAACATTATGATAAAAATGAGTCAAGATACTTACTTGTGATTAAATGGAGATGATGCACTTGATTTTGCTGAAAAATCGAATTTGGAGAAGTTTGATGGTTTGGAATGATTTTGAAGAATGAAGCAATACTGGAAAACTGAGTTTCTGCGTTCTGGTTATGTTCAATTTTCCTCGGTAGTAAGCTGCCGCCGGTTCACAACAAACTTCGATAGTTAACTGCGGAAAGGCATTTTCGTATTTTACTCGTGTGGCACAACCATACTATATGGGAACAGCAATTCTCAAAAAGGACGGTTGTTAACTATAACCCGTTGTGCAACGTTAAAAAAAATATATTACCGATAATGGATTAGAATAACTTAAACTAACTTCATTACGACCAGTTTGTTGAACCCTATGAAACAAATGAGTGGATCAAATAAGTAACCAACTTCATCAAATTTAAATGCACTCATGCATGCCATGACATCTCAATTTTCAGTTGAATGAATTTTCTAACTACAAGGTGCTCAACTCAAATACTATTATTTATCTCTCAAAGACACAAAACTAAATGCGACACGCAGTGTAGTCACTAGCATGCGTCCTTGTTTGATCCGGGCCACATCTGAGATAGTATCATTAGCACGTTCCGGTCGAATTTGCCACGCACGCAAACTGTTTGATGAAATGCCTGAACGAGATACAGTTGCTTGGAATGCCATGTTAACTGCCTATTCCCGCCTTGGACTTTACCAACAAACTTTTGATCTCTTCGATAGCATGAGGAGAATATCCGATTCCAAACCCGATAATTTCTCTTACTCTGCAGCCATCAATTCATGTGCCGGTGCATCTGATATTCGTTTTGGAACAAAACTTCATTCTTTGGTTGTTGTTTCAGGGTATCAGTCTTCTCTTCCTGTCGCTAACGCGCTCATTGATATGTATGGAAAGTGTTTCAATCCTAATGATGCAAGAAAAGTGTTTGATGAGATGAATTATAGTAATGAAGTGACATGGTGTTCACTTCTGTTTGCTTATGCAAACACTTGTAGGTTTGATATGGCTTTTGAAATTTTTCGTAGTATGCCTGAAAAGGTTGAGATTGCTTGGAATATAATTATTGCGGCCCATGCTCGTTGTGGTGAAGTTGAAGCATGCTTGCATTTGTTTAAAGAGATGTGTGAGAATTTGTATCAGCCAGATCAATGGACTTTCAGTGCTCTAATGAGTGCTTGTACTGAGTCGATGGAATCGTTACATGGCTGTATGATGCATTGTTTTGTGATTAAATCTGGTTGGAGTACTGCTATGGAGGTAAATAACTCAATTGTAAGCTTTTATGCTAAATTAGAATGTCATGGTGATGCTGTGAAGGTGTTTAACTCTGGTGGTGCTTTTAATCAAGTGTCTTGGAACGCAATCATTGATGCGCATATGAAAGTGGGGGATACCCAGAAAGCTCTTCTTGCTTTCCAGCAAGCCCCGGAGAAAAATATTGTATCTTGGACTTCTATGATTGTTGGGTATACGAGAAATGGGAATGGAGATTTAGCTTTAAGTTTGTTTTTAGACATGAAAAGGAACTCTTTCCAGCTTGATGATTTAGTAGCTGGAGCGGTCCTTCATGCTTGTGCTAGCTTGGCAATCTTAGTTCATGGAAAAATGGTCCACAGTTGCATAATTCATCTTGGTTTAGACAAGTATTTATTTGTTGGCAATAGCTTGATTAATATGTATGCTAAGTGCGGTGACATAGAAGGTTCAAAGCTCGCTTTACGTGGCATTAATGACAAGGACCTGGTTTCCTGGAATTCAATGTTGTTTGCATTTGGACTAAATGGGAGGGGTAATGAAGCTATATGCATGTTCAGAGAAATGGTGGCATCTGGTGTAAGACCTGATGAAGTAACCTTCACAGGGCTGCTAATGACTTGCAGCCATTTGGGGCTTATTGATGAAGGCTTTGCTTTCTTTCAATCAATGAGTTTGGAATATGGACTTGTCCAAGGAATGGATCATGTGGCATGCATGGTGGATATGCTTGGTCGAGGCGGATATGTAGCCGAAGCTCAAAGTTTAGCTAGGAAGTATTCAAAGACAAGTAGAGATAAGACCAACTCATGTGAGGTTCTACTTGGTGCATGCCATGCACATGGTGATTTGGGAACAGGGAGCTCTGTGGGAGAATATGTAAAGAATTTAGAGCCTAAGAAAGAGGTTGGTTATGTATTGTTGTCAAATATGTATTGTGCAAGTGGGAAGTGGAAGGAGGCAGAGATGGTAAGAAAGGAAATGATGGACCAAGGGGTGAAGAAAGTGCCTGGCTGTAGTTGGATTGAGATAAGAAATGTGGTGACTGCATTTGTATCAGGAAATAATTTATATCCTTGCATGGCTGATATATCTAAGATACTATACTTCCTTGAATTAGAAATGAGACACACACGGCCCATTAATTTTGATATTGAATGATCTTTTATAAACCAGAGATGCATTTATGTGAAATAATTTTTATTTTTTTTTACAAAAACAAAACAATATTCATTTATGTGAAACAACTTTATTCCTTAGTTTTTCCATGTATTTCATTTATGTGAAACAACTTTATTCCTTAGTTTTTCCATGTATTATTGAATTGCATGTAAGTTGTAAAAGGTAAAAAGTAATAAAAATACAAATAAATATATATGGTGTCACATACGGCATCTCTTTTTTTATTTTCAAATAACTACTAATTTTTCAAGGTATACAGCATGATTGTGTCGTCATATGCTAATTTAGCGGTGGAGGATATTTGTTGGACACCACCAGTGATGGGCTGGGTTAGTCTTAACATCGACAACACTTCTAAGGGTAACTTGAGTGCAACTTGTGGAAGGTATATTGTGCGGAAATAATGGCGAATGAATTTGTGGTTTCTCTAAAAATATACTCCCTCCATTCCCTTTCTTTTGATGTTTTAGCTATTGGCACAAGTTTTAAAGAGTAATTAAAGTATATAAATATTTGTGTGATTTTTACTAAAATGTCCTTATTTATCATTAAAAACCAAAGGTTACAACTACTTTAATAGTTTATGGTGTTTTCCAACAAGGTAAAATTGAGAAAACAATAATAAATTCACTAAAACATCAAAAATTTTGGAATATAGTTGAAGTTCTGAAACATCAAAAGAAAATGAATGGAGTATGGTGTTGTAATGCATTTGTAGTGGAACTTTGGGGAGTCTTTGAAGGATTGAAGTTTGTTTGGGAGCGTGGCTTCAAAAGAGTGGAGCTTCATGTTGATTTGAGTTTGATTGTATTGTTAGTTAGATCAACTCTAATAAGTGTAGAGCAGTGCTGGTTGTACTTTGCTTCAAAACCTTGACTGACTTCTTATAATGGATTGAGGTTCTTGTGAACATATTTATAGAGAAGCGAATTTTTGTGAGGATGATTTGACTAATATCGTGTGTGTTGGTGATGATTTACTATGACGAGTGTTCTACTCATATTGAATCTTTGTTAAATAGTTGATTGTAGTGGAGTTGTTACTCCGCGTTTCGTTAAGGTTGAATCTTTTCCTTTTTTGAGCTTCGACCCCCTTTTTCTTAAAAAACAATTAAAAACTGTTGATAAAGGCTCACAATACACCATGTTTAACCATCATGGATCCTCTAAAGTACACGATGCAACTGTATACAAATGTACTTAGATCTGACAACATTAAAACGACTGAAACGTGGTATAGTTGCAACAACGGTGCCCCATCCTAACATGATTTATAATTGTTTTTTTAACTTAAAGTGTCAATTAGTTATATCATAAAGTGGTAAATTTTTGAAAAATTATAGTATTGAATTTTAAGATATGAAAAATCATTTTGGCACAGATACACTAATTTAACAATTTCAATATAATCTTTGACAGAATTTAAAGTTATTCTTGATAAATATATCGATTCAGCGAAATACATTTGACTTCTCTTCAAACAATTAATTTCCATCACATCATTTCCACATATAGTCATGAACATGCCATAAGAAATTACAGAATCTAACTAATCAACATTGTAGCCGCAATTAATTGATGTACATATATGATCCGAAGATCAATAAGTGCACAAATTTAAAATTTAGGACAGACATGAAAAAAAAGCAAGACATGCAACACAATGGAACCTGAAACGCTAAGAATAGCCACAACAGAAAAAAGAAAACCAGCATCAGGAAAAAAAAAAGGTAGCAGAAAAACACCAACAAATGAAAACTAGCTTTGGATCTACAGTATAATAGAACATTACCTTTCGAAACAATTTCCACTCATAAAGTAAACCACGTGACATTTTTAGTCTATTCAACCCCCATCTCCACAAGTTTAATTACTCCAACTCTAAAAATTTACACACATATATGAACTCTATCTAGCTGACACAATTTGTGCTTGTGCCTTTTCTCTTTTTCTTTTTCCTTTATAAGCCTAATTTTGTTTTCCAAAATAGTTTCAAGCTTAGGAGACCAACTCTGATTCATAGATTTCACAAGCATTTCATAATGTTTATTCAACTCAGGAGTACCAAAAAGGAAACTACTTTTACATGTTGGATACATCGTTATGGAGTGACAGAGATGTGAAGTCACACATAAAATTTAAGTTGGGTTGATAAAATGTTCATATCAATTGTCATCAATAAATTACATATTAGGCATGAGATCTTTGAATTGTTTTGTTGTTAGAAGTTGTGAGAATGTCGGATAATTGATCCTTTGTGGATACATGAGAGACACTTAAAGCTCTAAATTGGACTTGTTCCCGAACAAAATGATAGTCAATAGAGATATGTTTCATCATGGAATGAAATACAAAATTTAGCATAAATAAGTTGATCTTATATTTTCGCATTGAGTCCTTTAGGGACCCATAATTCTTTGATCGTGTTTCTACTTCCATGTATCGTTCTTTAGCGTACAATCAAGCTACTGATCTTTGCTTCGTGGATGTCCACGAGTTAAGATTTGCCACCAAAAAGTATTGAGTTTGATGAGGTTGATGTTCTACGATATTCATTACCACGTCAATATGCACCAGTGTGTAAGCAAGTGAGTTGAGAGAGGTTGGTTTGATTAGGAGAGTAACCAAACTTTTAACAGTGAGCTTTTCCTTTATAGGCAACATGGACAAAAGTTACCAGAGATGAATGTTCGTATATATAGTCAATCAACAAGTCTAGGAGTGCATTAAATTTTAATTGGATTTTCATGAACACAAATTATAGCAAACATTTATTTTGAATCAATGTTGTAAAGCTATTTGAGATTGATACCATAAACAAACAAAGAAACACACAAATGTTTGTGATGATTTTCATTGACCTTTGACACGTTACATATATAGAGAAAATATAGAAGCAATTATTAGAATAAAATCATACAATTAGTGAAAAATGTTTCACATTAACTGTTTCTATTATTTAGCCTAAGAATGACAAATACCATTTAACCAGGTTACAAGGATGGCAACATGGTTATGCAGTCGTGCCGCATGATAATCCTACACGCTTAATACAGCACATTATGTCATGGATTGTATTGGTGTAACAAATGAGATACATCTACATACTAAACTATATCCAAGATGTTTTTCTCAATACTATGATAGGAAATATCACCCATCAAAATGTCATAGCAACATCTACATTTGGTTTAATGAAAAAGTATTAGTAATAACTTACAAAGAAAAACTTGATCGTAATAATTATGATATCTAAAATAGACTAACGAATAGTAATTCTTTTGATTGTAAAACATTCATGTATATTAATGAGATTTGGCCATCAACATAACAATTCAATAATGTAAAAAGATGTATGTTGCATTATCTTATATAACCATTATATAAATCTCATAAATCCACATGGATAAGGACATTATTTTTTAAATGGCAATGCCTATTTGAATATCATATTCATCCAATAATAAAATGAGCGTTAAAAGAAAGTGTCGGACTAAACAATGGGTCTTTGGTATTTATGATTTTGGGCCAAACGGGCTTGGATGATAAGATGAAGATTTGAGCAAGAATTCTGCTCTTTATCCAACAAAAAATGCTAATTCCCAACTGAAATGACTATAATTCCCCTACATGAGTTAACTCACGAAGAGATTTACACCAGCACTAGTTAATTCATACAGGGGTATTTTTGGAATTTTAGTTTGGAATGAGCAAAATGTGTTGGGTAAAGAGCAGAATTCTTTGAACAATATTTAAAGGAAAGGAAATTGTGCAGTTTTCTGTCATTTTCACAAGTCAGAAACTTGGTCTCCACTTCAATTTCTCTTCTTCATCGCTACCAGTTACTGCCAAGGTTCCATTTTTTCTCTATTCATTTTCACTCTATGCTGTTTTCCCTTTCGATCCTCTCTATTCTAAATTCTGCTTTTCTGTTTTGCTTATTTTTTTTGTTTCACAGCTTAACGAAATTTAGGGTTCTTAATTTTTACTCTGTAATTTATGCATGTTGAGTTTTTTTGAGTGCATTACCTTAGATGGTGATGAATATAATATATTTTGGTTCATGAATGAAATGCTACCGTTTTATTATTTTTTTTGAGATTTTTCGGTCATGTTTTTTTGTTTCTTTTGCTTAATTTTTAGTTTTGCCGAGGTTTATTTTGAAATGAATTAGGGTTTTTGTCATTTGATTTAAACTTTGTTTTGGTCTGGAGTTTGAAGAATGTGTGTTGGTGTGTTGACCCTTTTGATGATGATGTGAATTAGATTGTAAAATGGTTTTTATTTGTTTGATTGTTTTTGAAAATGGTCTTAGTTTGTTTGACTGCTTTTGATGTAGTTGTTGGAATAGGGGTTTTTTGGTGGCGGATTTTGTTGTTCGATTGAACCATTTTTTTCTTACATGCATTGGGCTGTTTCGAACAATTGAATTTGGTGGTTTATGTACTGCCTGAAAGTAAAGGAGTGAATTGTGGAGGAGGGGAGGTGGAAAATTTAGGGTTTGTTTTTACGCTGCGAAATAATTTTTTTGTTTTTATTTTCTTGAGTATGTGTTTATAGGGTCTGTTTACTTTGCAAAAATATGTCTTTGATGAAACTCTAGTCAGGGACGGTGCATTTTTTTTATTTTTTTTTAAGAAACAGGGACAGTGCATTAAATAATAGAGAAAAGATGAAATGCTAGTTAGGGGTTGGGAAGATGGAATTTCAAGGGGTATTTAATTGTGGGAAATGAGTGAAGAAGGGAATAGGGTTGAAATTCGGAGTTCTGAACTTATGTGTTGGAAATTTGTGTTTGTTTGTTACCATAACTATGAGCATGTTTATTGTTTTTGGCATGAAGGAATAATACATACTGTATTGTATTATTCTGTTTCTAGAAGGATTTGGCATTGGCTTCGTAGGTGTCCTTTGCCTGTGATTTGTAGCTGTGGTTTTAAGTTTTTTTTTTTGTTCCAATGTTGTATGCTGAAGTTTGAAGGCTGAAAATAGTGAACGTTCCTTTGAGTTTCTTGTTCAAGGTTGTTGTGTATAAGGGTTGGATTGTATTGTGAATATTTTTTTTTTTTTATTAATGTACTGGGAAATGATTAGCCAGATTCAGTTTTGTAATTTTTTTAAATTTCCGTGACAAATTTTGGAACTGGATTTTGTCTAAGGGGACAGTTTGGTGGATATGCTTTCTGGTTTCATTCATGTGTGCAAGGTTTTCAAAAAGTAAAGGGATCCTTATTTTCACCTTTTGTATTCATTTTGATTGGTTTGAGTCTAACAAGTTAACACACACACAACAGATGGGTCTGCTTATAATTTGTGTCAGAGGCTTCTATTATTGATTGTACTATTCTTTTTTGGTTGGATTCAAGTGTCCAATCCATCTATGCTGATATAATGATTTTATGATTGGGATTATGTTTTAATATCAAAAGTTTTTCTACGGTTCACTCATTATTTCAAGATTTGAATTGACCAATGCAGGGCAGATGTAAATTTGAAGGCTGTATATCTTTTGGGAGACTGGTGGAGGTGGGGTGTTGGAAGGTATGTTCACTCTGCTTTTTAATTTGGTTAAGTTGGTTCTTGGAGCAGTCAAATTAAATTTATATTTTTTTGGCAGTGCACTTGGATACATCCCTCACTTTACGGTTTTAAGATTTGGATCATTGATGGACTGCAACAAAGAAGAGGCCTTAAGGGCCAAGGAAATCGCGGAAAAGAAGATGGAAAACAGGGATTTTGCGGGAGCTCGTAAATTTGCTCTTAAGGCTCAGCGTCTGTATCCTGTTTTGGAAAATATAGCTCAAATGCTTGTTGTTTGTGATGTGCACTGCTCTGCTGAGCAGAAAGTATTTGGTGATGAGATCAATTGGTATGGAATTCTTCAGCTAGAACGTACAGCTGGTGATGCAATGATTAAGAAGCAGTTCCGAAAGTTTGCTCTTCAACTTCATCCTGATAAAAACAAGTTTGCCGGTGCTGAAGCTGCATTTAAGCTGATTGGAGAAGCTCAAAGAGTGCTTTCAGACAGAGAAAAACGAACTAGGTATGACATGAAGCTTAATGTGAACAAAACTGCTATGCCGCCGCGTTCTAATCAACCGAAGGTTCCTACGAATTTCAATTCTGCAACGAAAAACAATGTCAGGACCAATTTTACAAACTCGAACACCCAGCAGCCTCCACAGCAGCAAAATAAGCAGCCTCCGCAGCAGCAGAACGGTGTGCGCCGTACTTTCTGGACTGCCTGCCCATTTTGTTCCGTGAAGTATGAGTACTACAGAGAAATTTTGAATAAATCTCTTCGCTGTCAACAATGCCATAGGCTCTTCGTTGCATATATTCTGGATATGCAAGGTACATCACCAACAACTAACCCAAGTCAGCAAGCTTCCAAGGCGAATGTTGGATCTCAAGGCAACTCGCATGCTGAGAAGTCCAATACAAAGCCGTTCAAGAAAAAAGGCCCTGTTGGTGTCTCTAGAAAGCCAGATGTGAAGAGAAAGAGGAATCAAGTGGAAGAATTTAGTCAAAGCTCTGATTCTACAAGCAGCAGTGATTCTGAAGATGAAACAGTTGCTGGTAAGAATGGTTTTCCAGGTGTAGGAAACCATTCAACTGAGCAGCCACGTAGATCTGTGCGACAGAAGCATAATGTTTCCTACAGTGATAACATGAATGGCACTGACAATGACTTGTTACGACCTTCAAAAAGGGGTCAGGAGAATGGATCACATTGTGGTGATGGTCGAAGTTACAGGGAGACTGCTAAAACAAATGATCAGAATGGTTTAGCAGCTGATCCAAAAAATGAACATGAAAAGGTAAAACAGAAACAGGAGGAAAAGATAAGGGCAGGCGGAAAAGAAGCTGCGGAAGGGTCAAAGCAGATGGATAAAACTTTTGAGCATTCTTCTCCAGGTTCAACCTCCAAGACATCAAATTGTCCAAATGCTTATGTTTATCCTGATGCAGAGTTCAGTGATTTTGACAAGGACAGAAAAAAAGAATGTTTTGCACCTGGGCAGATTTGGGCTATCTATGATTCAATAGATGGCATGCCTAGATTCTACGCGTTAATTAGAAAAGTGCTCTCTCCTGGATTTCAGTTGCAGGCAACATGGCTTGAACCACGTCCAGATGACAATGATGAAATCAAATGGGTAGATGAGGAATTGCCTGTTGCTTGTGGGAAATTTAAACTTTGTAACACTGAAATCATTGAAGATCATCTGACGTTTTCTCATCTGGTTATGTTCAAAAGGAATGGCCGCAATACTTTTCAAGTGTATCCTAGAAAAGGAGAAACTTGGGCTCTTTTCAAAAATTGGGATATCACATGGTACAAGGATGAGGAATCTCACAGGCAGTATGAATACGAGTTTGTTGAAATCTTGTCAGATTATGTTGAAGGTGAGGGTGTACATGTTGCATACTTAGGTAAGTTGAAAGGTTTTGTAAGCATCTTCATTCAAATTATGAAAGAAGATAACCAGCCATTTCAAATTCCATCCGCGGAGTTATTTAGATTCTCTCACAGGATTCCATCTTTCAAAATGACTGGTCAGGAAGGAGTAGATGTTCATTTAGGATATTTAGAATTTGATCCTGCATCTTTACCAATGAATCTTGAAGAGATTGCTGTTACTCAAAATTTGGATATGAGGACTGGACATAGTTCATGTGGCAGCGAGAATGCAAGGACTTCAAAAAGATCAAAACCCTCGATGTCACCTGAAGATATTGTATCCACTCCCAAGGTCAAAGTTGACACAAGCAATTTGACTGATGTAAAGGATTCTCTTGATGATATGGATGACTGCCATGCTTCAGCTTCAACCCCAGAAGCTTTTGAAATTCCAGATGCTCAATTCTTCAACTTTGAAACTGGGAGGTCCCTTGATAAGTTCCAGGTTGGTCAAATATGGGCATTTTACAGTGATGAGGATGGAATGCCGAAATACTATGGTCAGATTAAAAAAGTTGTCACTAGTCCTACTATTGAATTGCATGTTTATTGGCTTGCTTGCTGCTGGCTGCCAGAGAATACCACTAAATGGGAAGATGACGGCATGCTTACTTCCTGTGGCAGATTTAAAGTCATCAAAACAAAAGATTTTCTCTCTATTTACAGTAACCTGTCTTGTATTTCACATCAAGTACAAGCTGATCCTATTGGCAAGAATTACACAATATATCCGAGGAAAGGGGAAGTATGGGCTCTATATAGGAAATGGTCAAATAAAATCAAGTGTTCTGACCTTAAAAATTGGGACTATGACATAGTGGAAGTTCTTGAAGTAGCTGATTTGTTTATAGAGACTTCAATTTTGGAGCATGTTACTGGTTTTAGTTCTGTTTTCAGGGGAAAGTCAATAGAAGGTTCTTCAGGCAACTTGAGAATACCAAAAAAAGAATTGCTTAGGTTCTCTCACCAAATTCCAGCTTTCAAACTAACAGAAGAGCATGGCGATCTGAGAGGCTTCTGGGAACTTGATCCGGGTGCGCTACCGCCTTCATTCCTATGGCCTTAGATGAAAGCTTGGTGAGTAAGAAGCTATGGCGACTGATATCCTTTAAATTTGCTTGACTGATAATTTTTTCTTTGGGAGACTTGGCTTTTTGTAATTACATGAAACTAGTTTCTGCCTGATATGATAGCCCGGTGTAACATTTTGGTATTGTTCCGGCCAGCTCTTGAAGGAAAAATTGGCATTGTTGTGCCGGTTCTTGGTTGCATCCGTGGCTTTGGTTCTAGTTCATTTGAATCCCAGTTATATTGTGAATAGTCTAGTATTGGGCTATAAACTAAGACAGGAACTGAGAGTTTACAACCATTATCTATTTTATTATTTTCTATGGAATCTTTCTCTTGCATGTGTGTATGACCGTAGACTTGAGTAGCCATGACGAAGATAATCTCTTTTTATCCCCTCTCACTTCTTTCATGTATCTTTTTCAATGTGATTTTATGAAGTTTTTGAAATATAGTAACTACACCATGGCTGCTTAGCATGTTACAATCACTATTTTTACCATCATGGATGATCCAGGAAAATAAAGGGTTATAAGTTTTATTTGTCACTTATTTGCAATTTTTACATCCCCTCTATTTTTTCTTTCAATGAACAGACTTCTTAAAACATTCATCTCAACGTCCTTGTAAAATCAACATCAGTCTTTTTACTTTTTTCCATTGAAGTAGTTTAATGGTATTTGTCCAACATAATTGTTGAGCCATTTTAGTTTTTACAAAACTTTTAATCACAACGTAAAAATTTAGGCAAGGCAACTCTGCAGTTTTCAGATTATAATAAAATGAAAAGGCCCTTTGCAGCTGCTATCAATTGTTGAACTAGAAAATGATCAATTGTTTTTAAACTCGCAAAATCAATTGATGCGCATCAACTTAATTGTTGTCTCTTCCATCTATTTAGCAATTTGGATGAATTCATACTACTGGCCAACCAATAGTGATTCTGTGTCAAATTAGTTGACCCAATTAGTATTTTAATAAGACTGGAGAGCAGGATCAGTTGTAAAGAAGAAGATGACATTCGAACCATAAAAAAAGAAAGAGGGAGAAACTCCATCTGGTCTTTAATCGTAAGCAAAAATATGCCAAACAAAGTTGATGAATATGGTTAAAATTTGGACAAAATAGATTGTGATAAAGGAAAATCATATGCACAAAATAGATTGTGAGTTTCCTTAAAAAAAAATTGTGAGTTGATAATTTTTGGGTTAATCACGGATTGAAATTTAGTGACTTTAAGGAGAGAAAGTCACGTTGACTTTAGTGTAGGTTAATATGTTTTACGAGAGAGAAAAATGAAAGAAAAATATTGTCTAATGTATAGTATTGCACCATGCACAAGTTTATTTTCAATTATTGAATCATTAAATCTCATCATATTTCACAAATATCTACATGGTGTGATTTGGTTGGATACATGCGTAAAATTATTTTGCACGCATACAAATTAAAACCTTAACTTAAACCTCATGAAAAGTTAATTACGTTTTCTATTTTTCAAATTTGTAATCAATAAAATCTTTAATCTAAATAATCCCAAAAAATTACATTTTATGCATCACTCATGACAAGAGCTAACTGAATTATTTTCCAGCCAAAAAAATAATAATTTATTTGTTTCATCATGGAATGTATAGAATTCGTTACAGATTTTCATCACGCAGGGCATTTGGTCTAGTGGTATGATTCTCGCTTTGGGTGCGAGAGGTCCGGAGTTCGATTCTCCGAATGCCCCATTTTCGTTTTAAATTATCATTTTTACCACTGAAGTGAGCATATATATAGATTGTCATGAAATTCTTAACTACCTGAAGGAAAATTATGAGTTACAACCTGCTTCAATTATACCATTAGTTTTGGAATTTTTTTAACTTACTTTTCATACTTCTAAATATAATTAATCAGCATGTTTATCACATGAACCTAAAATCTTACCTTTTGAGTTGAGTTCAAACTACGGGTGTGTTTGGTTTGCAAAACAGCAAGTACTGGACAGAACAGTATAAGATAGAACAGTACAACACAAGGCAGAACAGCACAGGACAAATTTTTTATGGCATTGAGTAATTTTTTGTTTTATACGATTTTTGATGGACAAAATGTTATTTTGGTTTTTAGACAACTTGTACGTGGGATAAAAAGTTGTGTTGTGGTTTGGTGAGGGACAAAAATATGAGTTTTTGTCGTGTCCCTTGCATCCAGTTTGTCTTGTACCTGAAACAGTTTTACAAATTAAACACTGGATAACTAAAGTTGTTCTGTTCTGTCCTTCATTTTTTAGCAAATCAAACGCAGTGTCTCATCACAATTCTGATTGACACAAAAGTCCGAGTAACTGTTTTTATAAAACCTAATTTATCGTTTATTCAACAACGATCAAACTATTGAGATGCAAACCGATCTATTTATACCATTCAATTATTGATACCACACATGACAGTGATAGTAGTGTTGGAGAGTGTTCAGTATGGTGGGTGATAGTGGTAGAGGGTGTTGTTTGTAGGTGATAGATAAGGTAATATTTGGACAATGTAAACAACTATCAGCATGGAGAGGGAGAGAAAATGAACAAAAAGTGGATTTATGAACAATGTGAGAAAGACAAAAATTCTTATCATATTTAAACAAAAAAAAAAATTAATAGATAAGATAGGATCCACAAATTAATTGAGAAAAAAACAAAAATTCCTTTTCTATGCGTGCGCTACAGATTTTCCGATAGAGATGAATCACTATTAAGCGGTGGTGAAAACTTTGTACCAATATTATGGTGACAAAAGATGGTCTTTCCTTTTTTCTTAAAAATAAAAATAAAATTGTCTTTCCTTTTCAATTTAGGCATGGGTTAAATTTAATATCGCTTAATTATATCAAAATAATGGGCTCAATCCCTAAGTTAGTTTATAATTGTAAATTTCACCATAATTTAATGCAATTAGGCATTTTATTTGATGGTTTGATATTATTTAGAGTAATTTACACCTTCAAGAGAAATTTGAATTCATGCCTCTTATTAAATTATATACGTTCCTCCCTTAAGAAGAAAATATTATAAAGTAAACCATATTCTCATTCCTTCCTTGAGAGATGTTTGAATTACAATTTTCTTCAGTAAAAATTAAATATGTATCGCATTTTAATATATTATAACCTAAATAATTTTTTTTTTTTATATCAATAATAAACTTTAAGCCACAATTTAAGAAAAAAAGTTTTTCCTTTATCATTTCAAATGTCAATGTTAATTACTTCTAAACAATTGTTTGCTCTAAATTTATCCAATTAAGTGAAATAAAAAAGAAACAAAATAAAAGAGGGTGACTTTTTTTGACAAGATAAGAAAGTAATTTTTTACAAACGAATCATTTAAAATTAAAATAAATTTAAAAATTGCAACGTTAATATTTCAACTTTCCGAAACCAGTACTATAAAAAAGAAAACACAAAAAATTAAAGAAAGAAGAAAAAGAGAAACTTTTCTGGAGATATTTTCATTTTAACCAATGTAAACAACTTTCCTCACAATTTCAACACAATAATTTCTGAAATCCTTTTCATTTTTTATTTGCATGGCATTGTCACATTCATATTTCAACGTTTCAATTCAATGGCAAAGAACAAAAAAGTTGAACAAAACAAATTAATAACTGTGGAATACAAGGTTTCAATGCATTGTAACGCTTGCGAAAGAAACGTTGTAAAAGCCATATCTAAGTGTAAAGGTATTGATTCCATGTCTTGTCTCTTTTGACCATGTTTTTTTTTATTTGACCCTATAATGTAACAATTACATAAACATAGTATAGCATTTATTATAATTGTGTAACCATTTTTTTTTGGTTAATTAGGAGTGGAAAAGTTCATTACTGACATGAACAAACACATAGTGGTGGTAACGGGTCGAATTGATTCAAAAAAAGTATTGAAGAAATTAAAAAAGAAGATAGGAAAAAAAGTGGAGATTTTGTCCACCAAAGATGAAGAGTCAAATGATGAATCTCATGAAGAGAGGCTTGTCATAATGCCACCATTTGTGCTTGAAAATGATTGTTGCATTAAAACTGAAGATTTGATGATATTTAGTGATGAAAACCCAAATGCATGTGCATTAATGTAGTAGTCCATTTTTATTAATTAGTAGTATTTATTGATTGATTATGGTGCATGTGTTATGTCAAGCTTTTGCTTGTAATTAATTTTGGATAAGAGTAAGACATTGATTAATGAAGTTTTGTTAATCTACAATATTTGGTTCATTGAATTGTGATGAGTCCTTTTTCTCCATTGAGATTAATGGAACCTATAACGTATCAAGAAGTAGTTGAAGGATTTTCCACTACAATTTCATTTTAAGTTAGTTGAAGTTGACATATTGATTTGTTTATTTGTATGAAATTTTCATTGGTTTCTTTTTGTTAGAATTAACGTTGATTGATGGATTGTGACAATTGTGTGATGCATGTTATGGCTTGTCCCCTTCATATGCTTAATTAACGTATATAAATGCTTAAGCGTGTGTCTCTCACTAATCTGAATGATTTATAAACGAGTTACTATCACACAAAGTGCACCACTGAAAATACAGGATAAATTTTTTTACGTTATGTCATGGCATACTTTATTTTTATATTATTTTTGAAATAGAGTTTAGTGTGAGGGAATGTTCTGCAAAATAAGGTTCTTAATTTGACTCTTCATGAACTAACTTCCTCTGCAAATTAACAATGTTTTTCTTTTAAGCCATACCGTTCAAATTTCGATTTAGATAACAGAAATGAGGAGGCTTCTCTTTTGCACTCGCAGAAAAAAGTTAAGACTTATTTTCGCATTTATAATTAGTTAGTATTATAGTGCATGTATGAATTTGCAATAGTGTAACACAATCTTAGTGAGTCACCGTATTTTTGAAAAGCTTCATTTCGAAATTACGGTGTCATTGAGGATTTTGTCACATCGTGATTCCATACATGCCACTATTTGACAACCTGCATTATCTAGTTAAATAATTTACATCATTACTTCTTCACATTAGACAAGATGAATTAATCACAAAAATGTTGTATCGTGTATATTGAGGGGAATGACAAATTGAACCCCTTTGTATTTTTCTTATGACATGACCTCTAATGCCTCTCTTGTCTGTCCAAGTATGTTGAACACTGTTGCTGCTATGTGAGAGGGTGTAAGACCAGCCATACACAATTGGTCAGCAGGTGATCCATGGTCAATATATCGGTCAGGAAGAACCACCGGCCTCCACTGCATAGTTGTTATATAAATCAAAACATGAATTTCGAATTGGCAACCAGGAAGTATATTAAGTTTAGAATGAAAAAGGACTTGTTTGCTTTCTTACCTTCAAATTTCCATCTAAGAGGCCATCAAGGGCCATGAACTGAGCAACATGAGAACCAAATCCTCCAATTGATCCTTCTTCTACGGTGATCAGAACCTCGTGTGATTTGGCCAGACTGCGAATCAAGGATCGATCCAATGGCTTGCAGAAACGTGCATCAGCAACGGTTAAGCGCAAGCCATGTTGTTCAACTAAGGAAGCCGCGGCCAAACAGTTCTGAACGGCTGATCCGTAGCCCAATAGGGCTACTCTTTCCCCTTCAATTAGTATCCTACCTTTCCCAATCTGTTAAAATATCATAACACAAATGTCAAGCCATTTGTAATAGGAACAGTTAAATATATTTTTAGTCAGTAAAAAATTATGACTTTTAATGTTTAGTCCCTACATAAATTTGATTCAGCTTTAGTCCCTATTTTTATAAAACTAAAAAATGAGGGTTTTTCATCCCTGTACTTGGTATTTATAGGCTTAAATATGTCATTATTCAATAATAACAATTTTTTTTACAAAGTGCACGGACTTGATCCAAACAAAAAAAGTGCAAGGACCAATGCCAAAATATGGTGAAAGTGCAGGGACTAATGACATATTTAAGCCGTATTTACAAAAGCAAATTAAAGACGAAAATTGAACATAATTTATGTAGGGTTAAACTTGAAAATTTGTGAATTTTATAGGGGCTAAAAACATATTTAATCATTGGTAATGTTATGCCTAAAATTCTACAGGAGAATATGTATGTATGGAGAAATAATTCTAATTTTACCTCAAGAGGAATGCCTTTGTACTCGGTTGGAAGTTCAACACCAATGCCATTTCCCCTCGGGTATCGGAAACAACTTGGTCGATCGTCAATGGCCGCTGCAGTGGCAACCATGTGGCAAAGCTCTGCTTCATCAGAAGGAGCCATCACCACCATGTTGGGTAGGCATGCCATAAAAGTGACGTCAAAAGAACCAGAGTGTGTAGGACCGTCTGATCCAACTAACCCAGCTCTGTCCATTGCAAATCTTACAGGAAGCTTCTGCAAATCCACATCATGTACCACCTGTGATATGGACATGGAATTCATATTTCATACTTTGAGCACTAGTTTCAATTTTCAAAGTTAATATTTGTGCTATGATTTCGATTTTCAAAGTTAATGGTATAGTGATAATACACTTATCATGTCCTGAACAGTAAAAGTCTACTCATACCGCATAATTTTTTCAAATGTTGGGAGAGAAGTTCTTATTTTAATTGTTTAAATTAAGGAAGCAATAAAATGTTCCAAAAAATGAATTGCGACTGTAATACTGTATGATCATCTGTCTTGTTATTCTTTAGAATTTTTTAAAATCTCAAATTTATTACAAAATATAGACTTAGCCCTCAAACACCCTCCACCCAAGCATACCTCAAAAGTCTAGGTATCATACTGTATAAATTGTTCATATGATGGGAGAGAAGCTATTCTACCTGGTCATAGGCCCTTTGCAAGAATGAGGAGTAAATTGCACAGAAAGGCTTAAGGCCTTCACAAGCTAGACCTGCAGCAAATGTAACGGCATGCTGTTCTGCTATCCCCACGTCAAAGCATCTTGTTGGGAATCGGCGATGGAAGATATTCATCCCAGTTCCACCTCCCATCGCAGCATGGATTGCAATAATGTCTTTGTCAGCTTTGGCTTCTGCAATCAAAGCCTCTGCAAAGTATGTTGTGTAAGACTGTGTTTTAGCTGCTACTTTGAATTGCTTTCCAGTTGGTGGATCAAACTTAGCAACTCCTGAAAAATCAAACCAACTCACATATCTGTGAGGAATGTAGCAAGTCAAAGCATATATGCTGCTAAGCAGATAGATCTTAATTTGAGATTATTCAATATGCTTCGAGTGATGGATAGTAATTGTTCAAAATATATAAGGTCCATTACCATGATACTTGTCAGCGGCTTTCTCTGCGTATGGATATCCGCGGCCTTTTTCGGTGATAACATGGATCAATACAGGACCGGTACTATTAGTAGTTTTGACTTCTTTGAGAATGGCAACTAGATCATCTATGTTGTGACCATCAACAGGACCGATATAGTAGAGCCCAAGCTCTTCAAAAAGAGTTGATCCAGTACCACTGATCATACCACGAGCATACTCATCAACTTTCGCGGCCAATTCATGCATGGGACCTCCAATTCGTTTTGTTACTCCCTATAAAAATATCATTTTGTCAAGAAGAAGTTTCAAATGGCTGCTCTCGAGATAACTCATCAAGTGTATTACTACTCACCTTTGCAACCTCTCTCAATTCTCTAAGAGGTTTGTTTGATTGTAACCTACTGAGTGCACTACTCAAAGCTCCTACAGGTGGTATAGGTCCATCAAGAGTAGCAGTTGGTAAAGAAACTTGTTTGTTGTCATTCAAAATAACAATCATATCAGAATCAAGATATCCAGCATTGTTCATTGCTTCGTAAGCTTGACCCGCTGTCATAGCACCATCACCAATAACAGCAACTACATCATTCTTTCTTCCCTTCAAATCTCTCCCAACAGCCATTCCTATTGGTTCAATACAATTGCCAAAGTTAAATCCAAATCAAAATATCAAATGATTGAGCTCTTAAATATCATATGTTGCTTGAAAAATCATTGTCTTAAACTATGCATTGACTCAAACTCTGGACACGAAACTGACACTGACACGTTGACAAGGATGTAAATTTGAAAAAGTAGAAGTAACTAAATAACTAAATGTAATACATATATAGGTGTGGTGTCAATGTTCACGTCTTCAAACTGAAGTTTTAAGAGACAGATAGTAGAGAGAAGAATTACCAAGTCCAGCTGAAATAGTAGTTGAACTATGACCAGTGCCAAAAGAATCATATTCACTCTCAGAACGTTTTGTAAATCCAGACAATCCATTAGTCTGTCTCATGGTATGCATCTTATCCCTTCTACCAGTAAGTATTTTATGAGGGTATGACTGCAAAAACATAAGATTTCAAATCACAAACAGAATTTAAACCTCAACAAACATAGACAACATAACAACACCAACTAACCTGGTGACCAACATCCCACAAAATCTTATCCTGAGGTGTATTAAAAACATAGTGAAGAGCAATAGTTAGTTCAACAACACCTAAACTTGAACCTAAATGTCCCCCAGTTCTTGAAACACTGAAAATAACATCAGAACGTAGTTCATCCGCAAGCTGTTTCAGCTCCTGAATCAATCATTAAAAACCAATGACATTCAAAAAATAAAGTCGATGAATCTAGTCCAAATCCAGATACATAAATATATGAGTGAAGTACCTTACCTTGGTGGAGAGATTTTTCATGTGGATTGGGTAGTTAATAGTGTCAAGTAGTGGAGTAGGAGGTCTTTGAGAATAATATTCTCCCATCTCAGAAAGTGAAGCATGAACAACACCAAACTTTTTCTTGAGTTTGTTGTGTTGTTGAGAGTGAGAGAAGAAATGAAGACCCCATTGAGAGTGAGAAGAAGAAGAAGAAGGAAGAGGAAGTGTTCTTCTGGGATCACAAGGTGTGACAAAAGAAGGACATGCTAATGAACAGAGATCCATAATAACAAACTGAAAATGGAGGAAGAAGTGTGCAATGCAATGTATGTAACAACAACTTTTGTTTGTGTTGGTTAATATAAAATTATTATTTATATAGTATGGTTATTATTATAATAATATTATTGGTTAAGAAGGAGACGTGGGTGATTGTGAACGAAGTGGAGAAATTAAATTATGGGTTGGGATTCGTACAGCATTAGCTAGCAGTAGGAGCATAAAATGGAGGTTGCCACTCTTCATCAATTTAATTGGCCCACGTCATCAGATATCTCAACTGGATAGATTTTTAGATAGATAATAAAATTAAGAGGCATTGGTTAAAGTCTTTAAATGGTAATTTTTCATAAAAATATATGTAATCAATGCATCGAAAATCAAAATTTTTAACTTTTTTATAAAATAATTTCTTCTTTTAATACTCTCAATTTTCACTTTAGAACTTACTTGCTAGTATCTAACTTCTAGCAACTATATATATTTATTATATTTTTCTTATTTAGTGCATAAATAAATAAATTCACTTGATATGTTATTTTTTAAACAGGGTATTAATGAACTAAATATGCTGTTAACTTTTTATCTTTCTTTAGTTGAGAGTTGCAAATCCTAAACCAGTGGATTATCATGTTAAACACGCGTACTGTCCTTTTACACTATTTTCTTCTATCATAAAATGTGCATCATGCTTTTGTTAGGTTCTCATACTATTTTTAGATGAAAACTACATTACTCATCAACAAAAAATAATAATAAAGTTAATCCTCTTAATTTGACATTAATTAAGATCATTTATTTGTATGGTTAAATAAGACTTTGTCATATTTTAATAAGATTCTCGATACTAATTTCTACGGTACACTCAACAAAATTGAGTGCACCGGTACACCTACATATTAAATTAATAGTTTAATGAGTTATTTTAAAAAAAAAAATATTTTCTATCAGTTATAATTATAATAATTATATTTTATTTCTCAAAAGTGTCCGTAAATCAAAATTCATTTTTTTTTTATTTTTATTACTCATAATATAGTGAAAATTGATTATTTTTTCAATAAAATTTTAAAAAAATTGTATGATTCTTATAAAGAATGAAATGATGTTTTTTTATGAAATAATATTTTCTAAAATATAAAAGTCAACAAATATCTCTTTATTACATAAAAATAATCATTAACTTATTAATTTATGAAATAGATATATCGGTACATCTTAATTTAAGGATGTACCGTAAAAACTCCCTATTAATTATGGCTCCTATTAGCATGGACCCATTACATTACGGGCTCACACGAACTAATGGATTTTGTTGATTTTTTTTCTACAAATCAGTTAACGTGTGTACGCTTCACTTTGGTTGTTAGCATCTCTTAAACGAAAGATAATTATGTATTTTTTTTAGTGATGTTATGTAAACATTCGATATTTTATATTTTGTTATTTTGTCAAAAAAAATATATGTCTTTTGTTATCAAAACTCACGGAAAGGAGATCATAATTTTCATCATTAAAAAAAAATAATAATAAAATAAAAATCATATCGCAATACAAATACTATCTGCAAAATATTTTAACATTTTATAATTACTTATTTAATGACACATCGTAAAAAACTTATGATGTAAACTCTTGTGCTATAAGCTCTAATGTTATATGCATATGTATTGTGCTATAAGCTCGAATGCTATAAGCAATTAAGCATATGTAGATTTTTATCCAAACAAGACTTTGTTCGATGTGGCTTTGACAAACAATGACTACATTTATGAATGAGCCCTTTGAATCAATAAAATCCTTAACACAAAAAATAAATGTTATTAAATCATCATTTATGATTAACCACTTTGCCAAACAATGACAATTCACGACAAGAAAAACTTCAACACTAATGTGTAACGATGAGAAAACTTCTCAAGATATAGAAGCAAAAGATAGGACATAATGAATTCATAATCCTTGGATGTAAGTTTTTCCTGAAAATTATTAACATCAATCCAAATCAAATGAAGGTTTGAGATACAATTAGATTTAAGGAAAAAATGTCCTTCGCCAATTGCGCACATGTGTAATAAGCAACAACCCACTCGTTAGATTTGATATAATATCCACGCATCCACCAAACTTAATCACATTGCCAATTGCCATTCAATGGAAGAAAAATACTGGAAAGTGCAACATATCCCACAATGACCAAGTGTACAATTCGGACTAAAAGTAGTAAATTGCAAGTAAAATAAAATGATTTGTGTTTTGTAAAGGTTACTTGAATTATAAATTTGCATTAGAATCAATTATAAAATTAAAAACTACAAATAGTAGCCCCATGTAGAATGCTTTTAGATCTCAAAATTGACTTCTAAAAAAAAAATGCAAACATAATTTTGGAGTTAGAATTGCAGTTGGCACTTGAATGTCACATGTAAGGCATCTAGAGTTAGAATTGCTTATGTTCCAATTTCGTTAACCGACCTCCCTGTAAGCGAAAACAGCACTTATGAATAGCTAACAAAACAAGTTTACAACTACAGAAAAGAACCACTACTCAGAAAACAGACGAGACGGCCTACTAGGGCAGTATCTACTTAAATGGCAACACCAAGTCAAACTATTATTATCTACTGGAATTGTTTTCGATATACTAAAATAAACATAACAGATTTTGCATCGATGCATCAGTGTCTTTCAAAAGGTCGGAGTTTATCTCCAGTAGGTCATTGGAAAGACCAATTTGAGCACCACGGAACCTCGCATGCTTGGTAGAAAATCAGCGTGGACTGCATAAAGATAAAGAAAAAATCAATCACTGATTATCTTATTTCAATTCAATATGAAGTTGAAAATACAAATCCCTCAATGTAAAGAGATCATGGTGAAACATGCAACTTGTGCTCAATATAATAATACGAATTCAATCGTCGACTTCATTATAAAATATAAAGTCACTTGTGCAGAAAATATACCGAGTTAATCTAACAACAAAACTGACTCAGGATGGTGTTTAGTAATATACTAATAGTAGAATTATTTAGCTTAACGATTAAAACAGAAAATAAATAACATTCTCAATTTTAAATTTTAAAAAAATAAATTGGTTCTTGAAAGTTGATACTCAACTAAACCAGGCAGGGCCACATCCACCGATAAAATTTAAATGGGGCTAAAATCAAAATGAGCTTGAAGTCAAATTAAAGACTTATGATACATTTTACTTTTTGTTCTTACAAGAGCATAATTGAGACTTCTGATACATTATTACCAAATAGATTCCAGAATTCTAACTGCTTCAAAGTCCTTAACAGAAAGTTATGGATCATGTTTGAAATGACAGCATTCTGGAACAATAACAGTACAATAAGGATCTGAAAATTCATACCTGTATGACCGTGAACGAGACCTTGAAGGACTGCGATCATCACCCCTGGGGCTTGGAGATCTGCTAGGCACCAGATCCTTCTCATCAATTGGACTTCGGCCATTCTCCTTGGCACGGGAGGACCTTCTCTCGTCCTTGACACAAGGGGACCTTCTGTCGTCCTTGGTACGAGGAGACCTTCCATTGTCCTTGGCATGAGGGGACCTTCCGTCGTCCTTGGCACGAGGGGACCTTCCATCATCCTTGGCGCGAGGAGACCTTCCGCCATCCTTGGCACGAGGGGAACTTCTGTCATCCTTGGCACGAGGGGACCTGTCATCCTTCCCATCACCGGGAGAGACAGACCTAGAATAAGATCTTGATCGCTTTGGGGAATAATCATCCCTACCCCTGCCATCCCTATATCAACATGTCAGCTAGATATCTTAGTCATACAATCAAGTAGTGAAAATCAACACATGTATATAGGAGAACACCGACCACAAGCATCTCAAAAATCAATCAATATCTGAATATATGCAACTACGACAAACTACACAGGTAAGGTCATGAGTTCATTTGTTGTTTAAAGAAAAACTACCTACAAAGATAATTGACACAAAATCAATCAAACCTTCATTTTTTTTAGTTTCTTATAAGAACTAATACTTGCTTCCTCTTTAGAGTCTAATTAGCCAAAATGTGACCTTTACCTGTACCTTCCAAAAGTTTCTGGACAAATACATGACACTTTGATCCAAACAGACAGTTATGAATGATGTACTGCAACAACAGCATCTGGTAACTTCATAGCTCTCTTTGTCCCAACTTTTTAAAATGACAACTATCTTTCTTGCACAACATATCTCTACCCGTAAATACTTTGGCTTCCATTCTTTGAGCATGATTTTCTTTGGCCAACTATAAGCTTTATATTCTTTCTAAACTGGATGGTATATGCAAAACAATATATCAAACTAAATAAAATCTTCTTCACAGAAAAATGGTATAAGGGAATAAAAAAAAGTAATTATTTGAACCATTCTTCTGCAACAAGCCAAAATCCAAAGTGGGTAAAGTCCGGACAACTGGCAGAATAAGGCAAGTTTGGAATCGATATTTCTTATGAAGGGACTTTGATAGATACGTAAGCAAGTACCAGATCACTTTAAGCCTCTTTACTTGTTAAACTTTATTAATCAATCTTTAAACTCTTCCACTCACATTATTATCTGCATAAAGAAGACCATAAGCAGATATCATTCAATTCACTTAAACACATTATAGGAGTCCTGTCAAGGTCATAGGATTGGAAGGCACTCTGATTGTAAGAACTAAACCAGCTAATTATACTCTTGCCGAGCAAGGACACAGTACATCTATCACAAATGTGATGGGAATAAAAACTTAACAGAGCAATTCTTTTACCAGCTGTAGCTCTGCTGAGCAACTTTGATCACAATGATTTCCAACCAAATAGCAAACATCCTTTACTACCATGGATTCTAAAGTCTAAACATGTCATACTACAGCTAAAATAAAATCACTTCCAGCTTATGAAATACAACTATTGTCTAAAATTCAATTCGAAATAATATTTCAGTACCTAAATACAAGTATACAACCAAATGCAACCGGTTGCACCACCATAATAATTGTAAATTAGGCTTTAGTTCAAGCAAGATGATATGATGCTCAGCAAAATATTAAAATATAGTAATATGATTGAGGAAAAATAAACCATTAGTAATGTGTAAAACTCAAACCTTGAATCATCCCTGGCTGGTGATGGAGACTTAGAGTAGGCTGCAAACAATGCAGATATAATAACATAAATAAAAGGATTGGCTTCTCAAAGAATGCATAGACCAATTTAAAAAATTGTTAGTGTTTAAATATGATTTTGAAGCCAAGGCAAATAGGTATACTAACATCGATAACGGCTGCGTCGTGGAGATCTTGATCGAGCTCTCCTTCTACTACCACCACCTCCACTTCGACCACTTTTAATAAATAAATAAATAAAAAGATCAATACGCATGAAACGATTTCATAATTGTAAAATGTAAAAATAACTAGCACATCAAATCAAACTGTAAGCACACCTTCCATGAGAAGTAGTAACACGCATTTCTTGAGGGGTTTTCCTATTTTCCTCAGCAAATACAATTCTTATTTCACGTCCACCAATTATAGTGTGATTAAGTTGTTGCTTAGCCTCTGCTGCATCTTCACCATGTCGGTATTTCACAAATCCAAAGCCACGAGGCTCACTACAAAACCAATTCAACAAAAATTCAACGGTGAAATCAAACCAATCACAAATTTAAAAACAATATATTATTAACATACAAGTAAAAAAATAAGTCTATGGTCAAAATACTCCTAGAGACTTGGGTATTATATGGTGCCAAGTCCCACATTGAATAGTATGGTATGGTTGGCGATGTATTTAAGTGGCTTGATTCTACTCAAAATAGCTAGCTTTCCATAGGTTCCTCAAACCAGTTCAACACTCCACCAAGCATCCCAATTCCATGCGGACTTTCTTTTGTTTTGAAACTCGATATCCAACCAAATGACAAACTAATCCAAGGGACCAATCCCACTGTCTCCTAACAAACCCAATTGAAACCAGAGTATGGACCGGCCCAACACAAGAAATGTTAACACGTGGAGGAATTGAACTTGACACCTTGATAGGAGCACACTCCGAAAGTCAAAGGCTAACCTCGAGCAGTTTTAATCCATGTGAGACTTAGACACCCCATATTACACAAGTTCCTATGAAATACACACAATTTCACAGTGTATGTTTGGTTCCACTTCTAAAGTGGCCAAAATTGATTCTAGAGGTGTAGAATTGATTCTGACATGTTTGGTTGTTTTCAAGTAAAATTGATTGTGCCTGCAAGCTTGTTCTACTTGAAGATAGGATTTGTAACACATGTTTGGTTGTTTTCAAGTAAAATTGATTTTGCCTCCAAACTTATTCTACTTGAAGCTAGGATTTGTAACTTTTGATTCTAAAATTGATTTTTATACACAAGCTTATAGTTCAACTCAACTTTTATACAATGCATTCAAGCACAAATCAATTGACCTTGAAATCACTTTTAATCAGAAACAATTTACTCAATCAATTCTAATCACAGCAAAATCAAATATACATAGTAATATCTTATTGAAAGGGGTTGAATTGTTACTATAAAAAAAAGTTAGAAGAGAAGAGACGATACCCAGTGTAATAGTTTCTCGGAAGGTAAACATCCTTGACAGGACCATAGCGTTCAAATGGACCCCTAAGATCTTCAGGTCTTGCATCAAGAGGGAGATTACGAACGAGTAATCCAGAAGGAAGAGGAGAACGACGGTCTCTGCGAGACCTGTTGTCAGGATAGCGATCATCTTCGTAACGCTTGCGACCGCGAGGTGGTGGAGTTCTGCTACGCCGGCGAGGGCTGTAGCTTCTGCTACGGCTTCGATATCGACCCATTCTGAGAAATTAAAGAGAAGAGAGTTCTAGAGGAACAACAAAAACCCTAATACCCCGATAGTAAAATTCAGATAGGATTGCGAATTATTGAGAGAGGACAAAAATATATAGGAATGAATTGAAGAATTAAATACATTCTTTTACAATTTTATTTTTTTTAAGTAAAATACATTCTTTTACAATAAGATGATATGAATAAATTATACTACCTCCGTAAGGGGAAAAGTTACGGTGCATAAACACTTCACAACCATTGGATTTACATAAGAAAAGGCAGTATAAAAACAATTTCAAACAAAAAAAAAAATCATAAACCAACACTCTTTCTCTCTAAGTCTGAAACTTAGAGAGATGTTCTGCAAAAGAGTTTCTTCTCCGACCTCCTCTTCAAGCGCCAGGGCGGTGCCTGCCATCCCAACAAGGCGGCGGCGCCGCGCCGGAGATAGCAAAAACCTCCGTTTTCAAAAAAAAAAAAAAAATCAAGAATCCGACATCCATTTTCTTTTTAAACTCAAATCCACCTTCAAAATTTTCGAAAAGCAAACACATATGCCTAGATTTAGCTTCAAAGATTCGAAGAAAAAAAAAAGGACACGAAAGAGAAGAATTCGAAATTGATAGAAAAGAAAAGAAGAATTCGAAATTTGTAGTGTGTTATGATTCTGATGATTGTTTGCTAGAAAAGTGTTTGATGGATTTGTAGTGAAAGCTCAAAAAATGAATTGCTGAAACCATTCCCACAGCAAAAATTTCTGGAAACCATTCCCACGGCAAAATGGTTTCGGAGTACAACACACAGAAACCATTTCCACAACAAAATGGTTTTGGAGTACAACTCACATAAACCATTTCTTTCCTCCTCCTCCAATTGTGTCAGTCCAAAACTGAATGATGTCAATGGCTCTAGGTCCTTGGTTTTTTTCACCTGCTGAAACCATTAAGTACATCTAATGGTTTTGGAGTACAACTCACATAAACCATTTCCACAGCAAAATGGTTTTAGAATAATTTTATACAAAACATACTATAAAAAGGACATTTGTGACTGTCATTGAACCAAATCATTATTAACAATTTTATGCTACTTTTTTAAATTTTAAAAGTTTTGGGTCAAAGTTATTTTTTTTTTTTAAATATGGACCGGGTTGCAAATTTTAAAAATTTAAACGGACAAATTCAAATTTTAAAAAAATTTAGAGGTTAATTTTCAATCTTTGAAAATTTACAGGAGTCAACTTGTAATTTTGGAAATTTATACGAGCAATTTAAAAATTATGAAGAACAACTTGAATTTTTTTAAAAAGAAAATATAAAAACCAATTTGACATTCATAATTTTTATTTCTTAGGTTTCATAATTTTTATTTCTTAGGTTTACTAAAAAAAATAGAATTCCTAATAAAAATAGTTTCCAAGTATCGTTTGAAATTTTCTAAACTTAACTTAAACAAAATATTTTATAAATTTTCATCTTTTTAAAAATTTGAATCATTTTGTACCAATTTTTTTTTTTGAATCATTCAAACAATAAAAATTGCATAGAATTTTAAACTCTCTTAGACCACTTCAAAATTTTCATTCATCCCAACCCTCTAAATGATTCAATATTTAAATTCATAACCATAGTGTAAGACTCGTTAGTATCACATGTGATTCATGCATGAGACCCAAAAATTATTTTTCAATTGTCTCAGCGTGTTTGGTTTGGCGGCAGAGTTAATTGATTCTGGTATAATTGAGTTTGAGAGAATTGATTATGGTTAAAAGTGAGTTTGATGTGAATTGATTTATGTTTGGATACACTCACTTAAAAGTGATTCTTATGAGTTGATGTTGTTTGAATAATTTTAATCAAAATTGATTTTGAATGTACAATGACCAAATTATCCTTTTAATTGTTTTTGAAACTAAATATCATATTTTCTTTTCAGATAATTATTTCTACTTTTCTAAAATCATAAGTACATTTTTATTGGTTCATAAATTCCTTTTAAAATGATTTTTTTAACGGAAATTCCTTTTAAAATAATATTCATTAATAAGAGTTATTTGTAATATTTTGTTATCAAACCAATTGAATTATTATTTGCTTCCACTTCTACATAGTTCGAGCTTTTCTAGTTTTAGAATTAAAAGCAAAAAAATAAAATAAAAATGTAAAAGGAAAATGACTCTACATGAATTACAATGGGCCCATTCATCTCTCATCTCTAACCTGAAGATTAGATAACAGTACCAGACAGCAATAAAAAAAATGTTTAATTACTTTTTTTTATCGTCTAACTATTTAATTGGTATCAGATTGATCCTCTAACTAAAAATTGATTTATTTCGGTCCTTTAAGTTTCTCACCGTTACTACATTTAGTTATTTCTTTATGTCAATTTTATTCAAATAAACGTTAGGATTTGTGTTAGACATAAAAAACGCAGGACAATGAAGGGAAAAGCTGGAAATAATAATGTTACTTCTGCAGAATTGATTTTGGTGGACAGAAAAGCTACATATTGTAGCTTCGCATAAAATCGATTGTAAAAGGAACAATCACGTTTTTAACATGGGTACCAAACACCTTCCAAATACAATAAAACCACGTTTAGAGGTGTAAACGTACGTCCATGGATGCCAACCGCAGAACCAAAGAGGGACTTAGTGGCAGTGTGCTCATTGATCTTGTTCAGATAGTTGTGTTTGTTCTTTGATTACCACATCACAAAGGAACTATCTTCAAGCTCTTCGTGAGATTTCACACAACTACTCAAATACTTCCTCAAGGTCCACAAACCTTCAATCGTTGACTCTCATTCGGTATAACTCACTCCTAGAAATCATATTTTATACGCCAATCTCATTCATAATCAACCGTATCATATTAATAATTATATTAAAAAAAAAGATCATATTTTTGGGTATAATAAGAAGGTGTCGTTCGTGGATGTGTTCATTTCGGGTTTTAGCAAGGGTGGGACGGGTGGAGGTGTAGTCTATTTCAGTGAGAAGAGGAGTTAGTGGAGGATTGTACGTATTTTTTGGGCAAACATTTTTTTTACATGATATTTATGAATACTGGTGCGTATTCAGTTAAGGTCAAGGATGTCTTCCATTCTATAGAAAATGATGTAGGAGTAACAGTGGTTCTAGTGCATTTTGTTGATGATATTGTTTTGGAACAAAATAGTTCATTTGAATGTTTGGTTGTTTGCTTAGAGATTTTAATAGGTTACTGATGCAGGTTAATGTGTTAAACATGGCATTTTGAACGTTGATTTACAGTTATGTGTTTTGGACTTAACACAATACACTTATTAGTTAGGTCTATATTTTAGGTGTAACGTCCATTCTATTACAATGCAGTTCATATGTAAAAAAATTACTCTTATTAATTTGCTATTTTATGAGTTACTCGGTGTTGCCAATCCTAGTCCTCTTTTTGCTATTCCTTGCAACAAAGCAATCTAATACTACAATCTGATAAAATAATAGTAACTGAAAAATGTCCTCCTACTGCAATTTTCAGCTTGGTCTCCAACAGCACCATCAACTAGTGGCTGTGATTTGGTAACTCTTTAATTCATATCGATGAATTGAGGCATGCCTGAATTTCTTCCAATGTTTTTCCTTTGGTTTCTGGGACTAACTTTGCTACGAAAAGAATAGTTAAAAGGGAACATCCAGCATATAAAAACAATGTACCTGCTCAAAAATATAGAAGATATATGTTACCAAGATGAAGAACTTAAGTTTACTAACTAATTGTGGTAGTGTATTGTGCTTACCAGGAGAACTCCAGCTCATAAGAAAGTTGAAAGTATATGAAACAACCCAAGCTCCTAGCCAATTTATCAAAACTACCAAACTCCCAGCAGTTCCCTTTACATGTATAGGAAAGATCTGCAATATGAAAACTAGTATTAATTAAAGCATTTCTTACATCAACACTGCATCTACCTTTTTATTCGGTTTTTATATCGAGTCTAATTCATTTTTATAAAATCGACATATATCGTAAGAATGTCACTATTTGTATCTTTTCAATGCGTGACTTGGATTTTCTCAATACCTTCCATGAGCACAATTGTTCATAAGAGTTGCACTACAAAAGCCACAAAACCAAATGACACATACCTCAGACATTATTACCCAAGGAACCGGTCCCATTCCAATTGAAAATGCTGCTACATATATCTGACACAATTTGATACAATTTCAGGTCAAATATGCTTAAAGAATGTATGTGATTAACTAACATTTCATTAACTCAAATTCCTTAATCACATTTTCAAATTAGACTCACCAGAATGCCGGCAACAGCTAATATTGGTACCAACTCAAGCAGCAAGTTCTGATCCTGATCCATGGAATTATACACAAAGTTTCAAAATTGACGAATTGAGAGATACACGTCATAATCTATATAGAAAATATGATTAGTAAAACTTGCCTTGAGAAAGAAAGCAATTCCAGTCATAAAGCAACCTAAAAATGTTCCACTTGCTGAAGCCTACATGCATATAGACACTTCTATTAGGCATTTCCCCTTATCAACGGTATTATCAAAAATTTTAGATACTTGATAATAGAATTACCGTTATAAGTGGTCTTCTTCCAGATTTATCCATCAAAATGGCTCCCAAAATAGTGAATGGAACCTGTCATTCATTTTAATATATGCTGTTATAAAAGTACAGTTATATTATCAATAAATAAATGTATGAGAAATTCATATAGGGATAGAAAACTACCTGCATACAAGCATAGGCTATGGTACCAATTTTTCCCGAAGAAAGTCCTGCAAGTCATGTTGTAGCGCGATATATAAATAAATAAATAAATATAAACAAAGAGAGCTACTTTGATTTTTCAAAATCAAAATGTATTTTTTCAAACTTACCAGCTGCTACGAATGTCTCTGATGTATAAAATCCAATACCATTAATTCCAACAGATTGTTGACATACCATTAATCCAACACCAATCTGATATCATTTCAACCAGTTAGATACTTTCTGAATATCTAAATGTAGCTTTGATTGAATTTTTGGTAGAAAATTAAGTATGTTACTTACAACTACAGAACGCGCATGTTTGTTCTGGAACAAATCCAAAAGCTTAACTTTAGGAAGGTTTTGAAGAGTTTCAATATAATCCTAATCACATAAAAAAATACTCAAATCAGCTTATCAAACAAGTCAAATTGATTATGAAACATTTTAAAGATTTTGAATTGAATCAATTAAGGGTGCATAGAGAGTACAAGAATTTCATCAGCTTCATTAGAAATATCAACATTCTTCCCCCGAAGTCGCCTTAAAGCCACTTGAAATTCTTTTTCGCGACCAACCTTAGCCTGAAAAAAAAAAGTTTATTAATCTGCATTGTTATCTTCCTCTTATGCTGTATGTTACAGTTTTGTGCTTTAGATGTTTACCAGCCATCTTGGAGATTCAGGGATAAAGCACAAACCAATCAGCAAGGAAAGACAAGGAAGAAGACCTTTCAAAATTCAAACAAAGTCCAACAGTTAGAACTTTTACTCCATAATTAGCTACACTTAATGCAATGCAATAATTAAAAGCTATATTATAGTAACTTACCTGCTAGAGCTAGTTTTCTCCAACTTAAAACACTTCCTAGTAAGAATGAGACTGATGCTCCAATAACAATCATAAGCTGCGGAACAATAATAATCAAGGTCAATATTATTCTCAATGAAATCTTAACTTATAGTAAACACGTTTGACTTTAACCGTAATTACTTCTAAAGTCATACGTTTGATTGATTGTGATTTGCTAACAATGTAAAACCTTTTGCACAGATGGTGTATCAAACTTAAACTCTAGTTAATATCACCCTACCTGATTTGTTGTTGCAAGTCCACCTCGAAGATTTTTTGGGGCTATTTCAGCTATATATACAGGGACCTGTTACATTTTTTTGCTATGTATTGTTAAAATTTGAAATATTATCATCAAGAAGAAGCAACATGAGGCCTCATCTTAAACTTTCTAAGAGTTTATAATTACCACATATGAAATAACTCCAATTCCATATCCTGTGAAAAATCTTCCTATATCAAGTGAGTAAGGATCCTGCATTAAAAAGAATAACACAAGTGAGTAATGTAATAATTCTTTTGCATTTTGTAAAATTCTTTTTTTCTTCGGTAAATATTGTGTAGAAGATATACACACCTTTGAAAAGAAGACAGCCAGCCATCCTGTTATGCAGAATCCTGTTGACAATCTCATTGCCTGTGAATTTTAAGGCTTGTTAATAATGAATGGTCCTATAATTGTAAAGTGCATATATTCGAAGGAAATTGACATTTTCATTACCCCTTTTCGACCAATGAAATCTGTAATCCGACCACTTGTTATAGCTCCAAGCATTGCACCAATTGTTACTAAAGAACCAAACATGGAAAACTGCCACAAGACATTATTATTAGTTGGTGCAAATTCCCCTCCTCATTGACATTTTCATTTGGAATACTAACCTCAGAGATAGATAGATTAAGATCTGCCCTGATAGCTGCTTGAGTGGGTGATGAATATCCCACCTGCCAAAATAATAGCTTTCAGCTAAAAATGCACCATATTATAATTTTAAGAAAATTCAAAAGAAACTTACACAAGTTCCAAATGAAAAAGAACCGCAAACAGCAACAAATGTGCTGAGCAGAACCATTCCAATGGATCCATTTTCAGCCCTTTTATTAGATTCAATATCATGATAGTCAACAGTAGCATCCTTTCCATGTTGAATGAAGGGCTCTTGTAAATCTCTATGTGTATTTTCATGTCCACTCTCAACATCCTTGTGCTGCTCAATTGTCATTTGTTTTTTCACTGGCAATATATACACTATATAGCCTTAAATATGAGCAACACAAGAAGTTGAGAGCAATGTAATAGTGGACATGCAAAAACATGATGTGTGTAGGATGGTATTTATAGTAGCACAGTTGCATTGTTGCTAGAAGATATTTCCATTGTTTTTAATTTTATTAACTCATTGGAAATTGAGGGAAAGGCATTGCATATGATACCAAAAAAATTGTTATGTGTTACAGAATTGCATGTGGGATTGAAGCTGTCATTTACAATTTGATAAGGCGATTGTTAAGGGAGGAAATGGATTAGAAGATCAAAGTTGTTGGTATTTAGTTAGCAAATTGCATGTGATGAGTCCATGATTGCACTTGTTTATTCATTTGAGCTTACGTGGTACTTACATGGATATGTGTCGGTTGAAATAAAATAATAAATCTGAATGTAATGTTTGTCATGGTAGGCAGTTCTAGCTGTACTTGGTACTATCTTAGTATATGATATATCCATCCTCTTAAGCTCAATGATTGGGGAATGCATGAAATCTCGCTTCATTGCAATTCCTTTGAACTCAAGAATTTTTAGCGAACAAGTGGTACATGCTAAATTATATATCCATTAGAAAAAACTGTAAATTATTTGCTATTTATGCATAAATGTGGTGCCTATATCTCGGTTTGGAGAGATTGTATATCACATCTCATTATGGAAAGTAACTTCAAATTTTTTATTGACATGATTGCATGAAAAGTGAACTATTCAGTGGTGATTCCCGCTTTGGTTAGAGTTGGATTGCCGAGTCCAAGTTCATCGCACTTGGTGAAAGATAAAGATAAGTGTCGATTAACTTATTGTTATATAGTGGCGGAGCCACAAAAAATAGTTTGGGTGAGCCATTAAAATTTTGACTAAAAAACTCGAGTATTTTTAAAAAATAAATTACATAGTTTACTATGGCAATAAATTACGAATCTTTTTTTAAACCCAAAAAAATTAGAAGGTTGGTAAGCCTCCGGTACCCAACCAAGTGTAGATACGACAAAAATCACATATATCACTTTTAGAACCCCTGAAAACTCAAACCAATGAAAATTTGTTTAAAAACTTGTAATATAGACCTACGATTTTAATTTGTTAATTTTCTAGGTGGACCACTACATCAAGTGGGAATTTAGATATGTCGAACACTAAAACCGCAACAAAATTGTTTAAAATCTCGCAAAATAAACCTACAGTTGTTAATTTTTCCGGGTGGGACACCATGAAGGGCTCCACCTCTGTTGTTACAGTCTCTCTTTGAGTTTTTTTAGTCGTTATGTTGTGGAGTCTCTTCCGAGTAAACGCTATAATTTCTTTTTGAAAATTAATTTTAGTAGTTGTAAAACCAAAGACACTATCGTTCCCATAAGCATAACCTTATTTCACCTTAAAGTAGGGACATCACATTATATATTGGTCATGTTTGAACTTCGGATTCTCCATTTATTTACGTTAAGTACCAAAAAAAAAAAACAATCACTACATGTACAAATTTCTACAGAAATGTATAGAATATTACAAAAGTCTCTCCTAAAAAATTAGAACTTCTTAACAAAACATGATTATAATATTGAGACCATTAAATATAGTTGTCATATTTTTTTTTACCCTTGATGTGCCAGTTGCTCGTGCTTTATTCTTTGAAGTTGGAATGATGTGTTGGTCTATGTTAGGAGTGTGCTTCAATGCGTCATGTTTTTTTTTTTTTATCAATGGGAAAAAAATAAGATAGAAAAGAAAATTATGGTTTAATGAAAGATACAGCATAGCATCAGTTAAGCAAATATACTAGCCAATAAAGGCCGGAAAAAAAAAATTAAAAAGTTTATTCTCATTATCAAGAGCAGCTCTAAATTTGGCAAATTAGCCAGTCAGCGCAAGAGTTTCCTTCTCGCTTTCTCGTAAGATGTGCACAAGAACAATGTTCAAGTTCTTAGTCAGCATGGATCTAATGTAATCAACAATCACAGCATGTGGATGATGCGGAACTCTCTCTTTGATGAATTTTATCGCTGAGAGAAAATCAAATTCACAAGAAAACCACAAATTCCAAGCTAGATCGAGACCAGGGGCGGATCTTCCCAGGGACCCCGAGAGCCATGGTACCTCCCAGATATTCTATATATATATATATATATTAGATTAGGCATAATATGTATACTAGAACTCAGTAGGTGCAGTGGAAAAGATGTTTGTTTTTCCATCAGAGGTCGCTAGTTTGACCCTTACAATTGCTTTCTTTTTATATTTATGTTCAATTTTTACTATTTTGTTCAAAAAAATGGCCCCTGCTCTCCATTCAAGCAAAACAAACCACTGGACCAGTTAACAATTATATCCTTTTCTTGAAACAACTTAATATATATTTCTTGAAACATAGTCTGAAACTCAACATTAATATTAGATGTAAAATCACAAACTTTGGAAAAAGCCAAAAATCCAACCCCCTAACGAATTTTTAAGAAGACCACAATAATCAGAACGACTTAGGTTACCAATAGATCTCCCATCCACATTTAGTTTGATCGCATTCTCAAGTAGGTGTTTTCAAGAAACTAGTCGGGAGAACCTTGTTGACTTGTCTCCGGATAGATACAACTGTGTAGTGATTTTCAACTAAAATATAGAGCGGTATTTGGACATTATCCCTCCCAATTCATTTGTCGTGTTGGAGGAAGAGTTGATAGCTTCTACAACAGATTTTTGTCACTTTCTATAATAACATGCGGAATACTCTTTGAGTGAGATATTTGCAAAGCTTTCAGTATTTCCGGTGCTTCAACTTCATTTACTATTATGACTTTGCAAGTGGACCAAACTGTGCGGGCGAAAATAAATGCACGTGTGATCCATAGAGGAGTTATGTAAGTACTTCTCCGTGGATAGAAAGTTTTTATTGGAAGAAATGTGGTCAAGGTAAGAGGTTCTCTTCTTGCAGTTCACGTTATACGTTGTTGATTTTGCATATCAATGATTTAGTATGTCTATTTTTTGAAATTTTATTATTGTGTTT
This sequence comes from Medicago truncatula, assembly GCF_003473485.1. Lineage (NCBI taxonomy): Eukaryota > Viridiplantae > Streptophyta > Magnoliopsida > Fabales > Fabaceae > Medicago > Medicago truncatula. The sequence continues at coordinate 57,268,169 of NC_053045.1, read as the reverse complement.
ATGATTTTATGGTAAGAATGGTTGATCGTGTGATATAGTGTGTGTTTGGTTCTGAGGTGTGTAGAATTGATTCTGACAGAATTGATTCTGAAAGAATTGATTTTGACAGAATTGATTCTGACAGAATTGATTTATGTTTGGATGCAATAATGCAGAATTGATTAAACAGAATGATTGTTGTTTGGATAGTTTTGATCAAAATTACTTTTGAATGTATAATTACCAAAATAGACATAGTTAAATACAAATAAATAGAAATTACTAAATTAAGATAATTAAGTGCAATATAGTCCTAAAATATAAGGTATTACAATACTAACATCATGAAAATAAAAATTACAAATAGATAATAGAATTTAAAGTGCAATAGAGTATTAAAATATTATTACAAAACTAACATAATGTGTATTATAGTACTAAAATATTGATATAATAATTTAAAGTGGACTAAATTTGGGAAGGGTGGTTGAATTTTTGGATTAAATTTGGGAAGGGTGGTTGAATTTTTGGATTAAATTTGGGAAGGGTGGTTGAATTATGGTTGAGAAAAGTGGACTGTGAAGGGGGAATGGAATTAATAGAATTGAGAGTTAAGACTGCAGAAAATAAATGTTATTCTCTTCACCAACATTTATTTTAATAAGACTGCAGAAAGAAAAAATTCGGTTGGAGAAGGGTTAGAAAAATTAATGAGGGCAGGGATGGAATTAATAGAATTGAGGGTGTAGAATTGATTCTAGGAAAGTAAGAAGCTAGGAATTGTAGCTTCAACTAAAATTGCTTTTGGAGGATAAAAGCTATTTTAAAAAGCCAAACCAAACATGTTAAATATTGCAGAATTGCTTTTGAAATGCTCCAGAATTGATTCTGGCTTTGCAAAAGCCAAACCAAACAGAGGCATAGACTACTAAATGGGGCGTTGTTACTTTGCCAAATGGGACGTTTTATTACTTGCCAAATGGGGAGTTTGTTAATTACTTGCCAAAAGGGGTGTTTTGTTACTTGCCAAATGTGGCGATTTTGGTCGGTTGGTATGGGGTTTTTATGTCAGTTGATGTGATATCTAGATCATCGAGTCTTACATATGAATATGATGCATACTAACTCATCTTATTGTCTAATTTTTTTTCTTCCCTAAAGACAAAAGGTCTTATTTGATTATTAGTTATTTGAGAATAAACATGCTTGATCATCCTTGTGTTGAGTCGATGTTCCTGACTTGATTTAATTGCTGATTAAATTTCGTTAAATATGTGGTCATTCTTGAATTAAATATTCCTATGAAAGTAAATATGTTAAATTTGTGTCTTGTTAAATTTTGAGAGTTGATGTGGAGGTCACTTGTGTACTCAGTCGATGTTCCTAACTTGACCCATAAGTGAAATGACACTTGCATAACATTTTTTTTTCTTATATTTACAATTACTTACGTAACATTTTAGGTACAACCAAATCTGAAGAAAATATTTGAAAATGATGTGTTGTGTTGATGTTGATTGTGTGGCGATTTGTGGGAAGGAGACTTGGAAAATCAGTTGCGCCGTTTATTTTTAAACTCTTATCATTTACACCTTCATGTTATTATTACAAGTAAAAACCATTTTCTAAGACCATTGGATAATAGTGATCAAATGGAGTATATTTTATTTTAAGGATTTTGTTTTGAATAATTTTAAATGCGGGTGTAAGTTTTTGGTAAAAAGAGATGCATTCATTATAAGTCATTTTTAAATGAAAAAGTGAGTTTTTTTAGATGGACGAAGTGGCCATCATCATTAAAAACTCATACAGAAAAATGGAGAAAAAGTCGAGTTTTAATGCGTGGAAATAATTTCTAAATAGTTAGGTGTAAATTTCTAAATTCACACACATATATACATGTACATATATAATTGATGCTAATTTATTCATATAAAACAAAAATACTTATTATATAATAAGGATAATAGAATGGAGTATATGGAGACAAATTTTAATATCAATTCATTTATTGATATATTAAAGTGATAGGTCAAAGTTTTTTTAGGAGTAAGTGATAGGTCAAACTTAAATGATCACTATTCATTCCTATTACATTGATATAACTTTTATCTCTCTCCAATAAGTCGGCCCTAATTTTTTTCTCTAAGTTTTTCACTTCCAATTTTTCATTGAGGGGTGATTTTAGGTAAATTTTTGACCTGGAATCACACCTCTTCATCATTTTCTCTCTATTTCAATCTAAATAAGTGATTTTTCACATACATCTAGGTTTTTTCTTAATGATTTCGTCACCTGAGTGTGGTGGTGTGTTGTTCGTCGTCTTGTGCGGCGTTGTTTGATTTTCCATCTTGTTGCAGTGTTCATTTGATTTCTATTGAAAGATCGATTATTCAATCACATATTTGGGCGTCAACGTTGCAGATCTGGGGGCATTGGTATTCCGATCACTTAAATTTTATCATATATTTTTGTAGTCATTATGCCGTTATATGCTATTAACTTGGATGTTGTGAGTTTGTTCGCAGACTCCTTTACGTTTTTAGCGGTGTTGAATGATGTACTTTATTGATTTGAATGAATGAATATCGCTTTTGCTTTTGACAAAAAAAAAAAAGAAAAGATTTTTGTATAATTATTTTGTGACAACTTTAGAAGAATTCTCTTTCATATTTATATCACATTATGTTTTTACTCTCTTCTTTGTTTCTCTCTCTTTAGTTTTTGGTAAATAAAAAGAAAGAAAAATAAAGTTGTCGCTAAATAGTTGTATAGGTACCGTTTGACCAGACTTTTTTTCAGTCTAAAAGCTACTTTAAAATAAAGTTAAAATAAAGCTCTTTAATTTAAGGAAAAAGTTAAAGTTGTTTGATTTCTTTATTTTTTTTTAGTTCTAAAGTTATTTTTAAGTTAAAAGTTCTTTGGCATAATATTGTACAAAACTTTGAATTTATTATTTTTTTGGTGGTGTCCGGGGTTCGAACCCGCGACCTTGCATATATTTATGCATTGACTATATCAACTGAGCTAAACTAGAGAATAGTTTGTTTTTTCTTTTCCAATTATACTGTATAACAAATTTTGTTATAAGAATAACATATTTTTTGTGTCATTTAAAAAGATAAGAATTTATATCATATGATATTATATTTGTTACATTGTTGGTGTCATTGAAAAATATATGTTTAGTTTTTTTAATAAAAAAAATATATGCATAGTTTGTTATAATATAAATGTGTAAAATATATATAAGTATAATTTTTTTAGGCATCTATACTTGTACTTTTATTTAAAATCAAAATTTTATAAAAATAATAATTGTACGCATTACGCAACACTAAAAAAATTATACGCATTAGCGTAACAAAAAAACAGACATAGGAACATAAAATATTACTCTAAACGCTAATGTGTGTGTATATATTTGTGAGGTTGAAGAAAGAGAATAAAAATAATTGGTGTCATTCAACGACAACATGAATAAAAATATTTGTGAGGTTGTGATAATTAAACGATATTAAAATTAAATATATAAGTAATAAAAAGATAATAAAATTCCTTCAAAAATAAATAATAAAATTAAATTGATCCTCCTTTAAAAAAATTATATGGACCGGTTAAAAAAAAAATTAAATGGAAGAAAAAACAAATTGAAATATAATATTAAAAAATAAAAGAAAAGGTTGTATGCGTGAATTGAATAGAGATGCTTGTGAAATAAATTACAAAGAAATAGTTTTCTGAAGTATCATTCAATAACTTTTGGTTAAAGCTCATTCCGTTCAATTTTATGCATTCTAAAAAAGTACTTTTTTTCGAAGGTACTTTATTGATATTGTGTTTGACCTACCTTCTCCTTAAAAATATAGAGAAGCTGAAAAAAAGCCGAACCAAACGGTACCTAAATATATTATTATAAAGTCAAAGCCTCTTTAAAGTATTATTTTCTGCTGGACTTCAGGACTCTTTATGTTCCATTCTTTTTTTATTTTCTTTTTCTTATATTAATTGTCATTTATGATTTAGGTGGATATTTTAGCATAGATTAGAAAGGTGTAGCTAAATAAAAGTGAATAAACAAATGAAGGTTGATTTAGTTAGCGTAGAGTTGGCTCGCATGCAAGGTCATAAGTTTAATTTTTATTGTCGATGTTAAAAAAAATGGTGTGTGATCCGTAAATAATTACATAAATGTCCTTGAATCTTCGGACTTGCCCTGAATTTGGTAATTCCTCGAAGTACTACTCACCTAAACTTTTTAAAAAGAAAAAAAGTGAATCTATAATTAATTTGAAGTTCAAAATAATGAAATATTTTTCCACCACCATTAATTTATGCCAATAAACTAACCCCACCCGCTAGAAGAAAATAATGGATGGTGAATCAATCTAAGAAGAAAGATAGTTCATCAATTTAGGCACGCTTCATGCATATATTTATTCAAATCATTCTAGAAAATTAATTTTTGTGTGTAAGTTTTCCATGGGATTCTTCCACTTAGTAAATCTAATACGAGACATTATCAAATATTAATGTAGCCATCTTTTTCAGTCGAGATTGAAACTTTTTCTTTTGTTGTTGAAGAAAGTCGAGATTCAAACCCTATAGTCCATTATATTGTGGGTGTCTTGCTTACTTCCCTGACCTGACATTGAAGGTTTTTTTTTATTTTTAAAATCTCTATTACCCATTAGATGTTAACCACTATCATAAATAAACAACGAAATACAATGAGAGAAAGAAATATAAAGAGTAGTGAAATATATATGATATGTTAAAGATTTTTAATGAATAAATGTTATGAATGCTCATCCCGTACGCACAGCTTAGTTGGTAGGACAATATATTATTATATGTAAGGGTTGGAGTTCAAACTTTATGTATGATTTACCTTATAAGATAAATTCTAGCGATTAGACTACCTGACAAAAAAAAAAGAAACCCACGTAGTTTCACCACTTTATGTATGATTTATTTTCAATGTGTGATACACATGAATCACCCAACAAAAATGTAAATGTTAGAAAAAGACCGGTCAAAACACTCGTCGTTCTATCATTATCAGTTTGATAATTTGAAAGTGATTCACGTTGGTGAGTGAAAGAAGCGGTGGTAATACGTACACTTAGAATTGGTTGCGTTTGGGTGTTATGTGATTGTGACCGGCCACAATACATTATCCAAAAGGCTAAAATATGACTTTAATCCCTACAAATATGCCTCGTTTTGGTTTTAGTCCCTGTAAAAAACAATGTTTTTGGTTCTTGCAAAATTTTTTTGTTTTTGAAAATAGTCACTGACCCCACTTTTGTGATGATTTGCATACGTGACACATTATAACTAAACCAATTTTGTAGTTTTTGGTCCCTCAAAATATTTTGTTTTTAAAAAAGGTCCCTGCAAGGACTATTTTCAAAAACAAAAAATTTTGCAGGGACCAAAAATAATTTTTTTTTTACAGGACTAAAACCAAAACGAAGCATATTTACAGGACTAAAACCATATTTTATTTTAGCCTATCCAAAGTACTACTCTTTCGATGCCAGGAGGAGGCACGTGAATCGCGAGTTGAAAATTCTTAATTTGGTCGTCCTTTTCCTTCTCTTACTTACTCTGTCCAATTCAAATATTCCAAATACACAAAGTCCCTACTATATTTGCGTGCACGTGCTACTCTTTTTAATATAATCATTATGTTTTTTTTTCTCAAAATTATATGTATACTATAGGCGGTTTGAAATTCAAACTCCAAACACAATTTCCAAACTTTAAATTTAGGTAAAATTCATATACAAACCAAACACGCATGAATGATGATAAATTAAAGTTTGAAAACTATTACTACCTCCGGTCCTATTTACAAGAGACAATTTACTTTTTAGATACATTGAATAATTTATATATTTGGTTTAGGTTCTTAACTAGATACATACATTATTCAATGTTCTAAAAAGTCAACTGTCTCTTGTAAATAGAACCGGAGGGAGTACTCCCTCCGTTCCTTTTTAAGTGTCTCTTTTGTAAAAAAAATTGTTTTCATTTAAGTGTCACTTTACATAGTTCAATGCAACATTAAATGTTATTTTACTAATATTACCCTTATTTATTATTATAGAGAGAGAAATATATGTAATGAAATATTAAATAAATAAGGTTATTATAGTAAAAATAAAAATTATTGTATCAAAAAATAGTAATATTTATTGATTGTTTTGGTTTGTGTAAAATGTCAAAATATGACAATTAAAAAGAAAGCGAGATAATAGTAAACATATGACTAAATCACATCAATTATTGACATTAAAAAAAAGAAAAATAGTAATAGACAAGGGACCACACGTGTAATATAATTTTGCCATGTTTTGTTTTTTAATTATTATGTTTTATCGTTTCCGGAATGAAAATGCAATCACGTCATCAGATATATATCTCAATAAATAGTGCAAGTAGAGAACATCATCAATCAAAATTGTCAAAGCAACGTTTCAAGACAAGACAACAACGTAGTTTCTTTCTGGGTCTGAGGATGTTGCTACGGAGGGTAGCTGCAGCTGTTACAGTGTTGTTGTTTATAGCTTCTGTAGTGGAGGGAAAGCCTCAACGAATTGTTGTGGATACTGATGTTGATACTGATGATTTATTTGCTCTGCTTTATCTTCTTAAGCTCAACACTTCACAATTTCAATTGGAGGTATATATATCATGAAACAAACCTGCAAATCTTGTTAAGCTACAGTACTCACTCACCATCCTTTCTTTTTCTCTTTTCATTAGTTAATTAGTTTAATGTTAATTATCTACTCCTAATCTCGATTACTTCTTTGACCGGTAAACTTTAATTTGACTCATTTTATTTTTTTAAAAATAAACAATATCCATATTTTCTTCATAGCTATCAATATTAAAATATGTTTTGTCAAAAATCACTTATATTAAACAAACATGTCAATAAACATAAATGAATTTGATCTATAATATAAACCAACAAATCAATTTTTATTGATCCATTTTCGATTTTATAGAAAGGACCATGGAAAAGATCCAAATATTAATATGAAAGGAAGATAACACAGTCCGTTTTTTTTAGAATAAACTATTTATTTAGTCTTTGAACTATCTTCATATCTCCAATCTAGTCTCTTAATTGTGTAAATATGATAAAAATAATTAACTTATATGACAAAATTTTATTTATACTTTAAGGATTACATTGATAAATTTTTATTAATAGGAAAAGTGAAAAACCCGTTCGAAATAATGTATTCGATTTATATATAGTATACAATATAAAAGATATAATATAAAATAATAACATTTTTATATATGCAAATTTATTTAGGGGTATAATTGAAAGTAAAAAATCATCCCAAAACCATATATAGTGTAGATATAACTAATTAATTTGCATATTTTTTGAAGCAAAAGAAAAATAGTACGATTTCCCCGGAAAAAATTTCTACTTAAGTTGATTTGGTCCTTAATCTGCAGGCAGTGACCATCAGTGCAAATAGCTGGACTAGTGCAGGGCATGCTGTGAACCAAATTTATGACTTGCTGTACATGATGGGGAGAGATGATGTTGCTGTTGGAATTGGTGGTGAGGGTGGAATACTGTCAAATGGTACCATACTCCCAAATGTTGGTGGATATCTACCAATTATAGAACAGGTCCTAATAATTTCCTCTTTTATGTATACCAGTAGTATTAAAGTAGTTATATACCATACTCCTACTGCCCCCACATTCTATTTTTATAGGCATCATTTCCCCTTTCACGTGAATAAAAGTGAGCAGTTAATTTTTGTACCCAAAAATAAATTTTAGCAGTTATTTTTCCTTTTAAAAAAAGTGAGTAGTTAATTTAAAAAAAAAAACTTTTTTATAAAAAATGGTTAAATATGTTTTTGGTCCCCATAAATATACAAACTTTTTGTTTTAGTCCCTCTAAAATTTTCCTTTAACTTTTAGTCCCTTAAAAATTTTCCATCTTCACTTTTGGTCCCTCTTTTAAAGTAAACTCATATGTAGAATTTATATTTTTGAATCAAATTTTCCAGAAAAATTCATAATATTATATGAATCTTTCCCAAAAAAAATTAGATTTTTTTAACAAAACATGAATTTAATATGAATTTTTATATTTTTTATGGTTAAAAATTCATATTTAATTTATGTTTACTTAAAAAATTCTAAATTTTTTTGGGAAATGTTTTTATAATATTCTACACATTTCTGTACAATTTCGTTAAAAAAAATACTAAAATTTACTTTAAAATAGGGACCAAAAGTAGTGATTCAAAATTTTATAGGGACTAAAAGTTGAAGGAAAATTTTAGAGGGACTAAAACGAAAAGTTGGTATATTTATAGGGACCAAAAACATATTTAACCCTATAAAAAATAACTTTTGTCGTTTTCAAGTGTTGCTAGAAAATCATTTTATAAAAAAAAATATCTTGACTTAAATGAAAAACTATTAGGATTGTTTTTTTTAGGTCAAATGTATCTAAATGTCGTTTAAGTTTTTCATTTTTCCCAAAGTCGTCCTTTAAGTTTCAAAAGTCCCAAACAAGTCCTTTTAGTTTTTGAATCGTTTCAAACAAGTCCTATTGTAGATAGCATAGTTGGTAATTGCTTCATTGAACTCATCTTTGGTACCAAATCTGACTCCTAACACCCACTTAAAATTAGTCATCTTTTTAGGCATGACAAATGGTGGATAATACTATTTTTTGCTATCATCTAAATCATCACCATTATCCTCTAAAAGGATTTGTTTGAAACGATTCAAAAACTAAAAGGACTTGTTTGAGACTTTTGAAACTTAAAGGACGACTTTGAGAAAAACGAAAAACTTAAAGGACCTTTAGATGCATTTGACTTTTTTTTAAGGAGGATTAACTTTTTTCTAAAAATACTTTTCTTCCAAAAATAGGGAGGTAACACATGCACTAATTAAAAATATATTTTTAAATGATTTTTTGGGCAGTGAGTAAACACAAATAGCTTTGGATCTATTTTTTAAAATCCCTACAAAAACAATCTTTAGATTTTTTACACTAAACATATTTTTTGAAGTGTCATGTTAACATGTACCCTAACTCTTAAAGCACATGTTAAAGATTTCATAAACAGTAGGTATTTATTAAAAAAAATCATTTTTCAACTTTTGAAAAAATAAATTGACACAATTTTCAAAAGAATAATGCTATACGTAGCGACAAATTCTCCCACGAATTCTTCACGATCGTATAATACCACCTGCTTTTTATTCCATTAAATCAGGGGTTATATTTATAGATCAGTTTAGCCACGTTGACTTCATGCATTCCTGCATATATGATGGAATGTTATACCAACAGAGTCGAGATCACGGTGACTCATATTGAATTCTTTAATATGTGCTCCTGTATTTTAATGACACATGTTAATATTTTTTCTCTAAAAAAACAAAAACAAACGCACCATTAATATGTTAAATTTGTACATAGAACTTTGTGAAACATTTTTATATATTAATGAATGAAAAATGCTATTTCTCATGAAAGAGCGATACATGAATCTATCACGTCATGTGTTCCGCTCTCAACCATTTTTTATTGGTTTGTTTGTCATTCATGATATACTTTCTATATTCAATCTTCGGTGTAAACTGAGTATCATCCACGTGCAATTGCGGAGATTAATCCTTCAAATTTTATGGGACTTTAATGGACGACAAACTCTTTCAAAGAGTTTTTTTTTTTTTTTCTTTTTTTAAATATGTAATTGTGCCTAAATTTTGTGACCAAATTGTTGTGACACGCAAGACTTCCTCAAGTATAATATAGCAGTCTCTTGTTTATACATCCATTAAACTCTTTTAAACCTTAAGTTTCAAGTTTCTAAAAGAAAATAAAAAATTAAAGTTTCAAAAATATATACACACAACGTCTTCGATCAGTGTATACAATTCAGTTCAACTTACAGTGCTTTCTAGTTGCATAAGCATTTGGATGACCTGTAGTGAAGTAAATAAATGCAACAATTGGGAAAATTAATGTATTTTGCTACTCTTGTTAATGCATGTTTGGTAATACGGCGAGTTTGACAAAATCGGGGTTAATCACTGTGATTTTTACAAAAGCTGCCAGCAGCTCACCGTGATTTTGACAAATACAAACATACAGTCATTTAATATTGTATGTGATATGCCATTTATTGAATCAGGGAATGACAACAATAGGAGGCTGCAGATACAGGCAGGCCATTCCCGTAGGACTTGGAGGACGCTTAGATATTGATGCAAATTATGGTATCAGGAAATCTTTCCTCCCACAGGTATTAATAACACAAACATAATATATATTGTTATGAATTTAGCTTGTGGTGTGCGTAATTGTTTTTTTAAAGTTTAAAGTACTATTGAGATTCAATTAGTTCTTTAACTTTAAAAAGTATAATTTTCATCTCTAAGTTAAATTTGTTGGTGCAAGTAAGTCATTTCCGACCAATCTATAAAATGAATAGACAAAATGGTTAAAAGAAAATAACAACATCATCATACCCTAACGTTTGGACCCCATGTTGGTCCTATGAGCAACCATTTCTTGACACCAACATAAACATTTGAACCACAATTGTCATGGTTTTTGTCGAGTTTTATGGATATATGAGAATGAAGATGATATTCAATTGGTGGATATTTTTGTTTTAGATTGAAGAAAACTGGTTGATTTTTGGGGAAGATGATCGAATGGTGCAACGATTGATTGATTACATATCAAAAGTCACATAAGTTAACATTGTTTATGTGAATATGGATGAAACTTGCACTAAAAACAATCAGTTAAAAACTTTGGAGGTTTGGTAGATCAATTCATTTGAGCTAAGAGTTGAAAGAGTTTTTTTTTTTTTTTTGAGAGGAAGGGTTGAAAGAGTTGGAGAAGTTAAATAATCAAATTCAAAGATGGATGAATGAAAAAAAATAAAAATACTAACATAACTTATGATAACACTTGTCTATAAAAAGAAGTTCAAAACTCTTCCATTGCAAACTAACGATTTTAAAAATCCTATAATAGTTGTTCAAGTCCAGAGAAATATTTAAAATTTTTAAATAGTATTCAAGTTTTTTTTTACATAGATGAATAACCTCTAATGTACACCTTAATTATAAATAGCCTAGTTACTTATGATACTCAATTGTTGCTTGCTAATTTGATCATGATATCAGGGAAAAAGGAAATATACACCACTAGAGCAACCAACTGCTCAACAAGTGTTGATTGAAAAAGTGTCTGCAGGTCCCACAACTTTGTTTATGATGGGAGCTCATACAAATGTTGCAATTTTCCTAATGAATAATCCACACCTTAAGAAAAATGTGGAACATATTTATATAATGGGTGGAGGTGTAAGGTCAAGCAACCCTACTGGTTGTTGCCCAAAAAATGCTTCATCTAACTGTGTGCCTCGACAGTGTGGTGACCATGGAAATATGTTTACAGATTATAATACTAACCCTTATGCAGAATTCAATATCTTTGGAGACCCTTTTGCAGCTTACCAGGTCATACAAATTCTTCAATACTACTCCATACTTTTTTCATTTCTTTAAAGCATATGACTTTAGTTTCAAGGTTCATATTTATGTAAACAAAACCAAATTTTACAGATATTTATATCCTGTTCATTACTGTTTTCTTAAAGAAAATATTTAATATTTTCTTAAATAATTAAAATATTGATTTTTTTTTTTAAAAGACATGTTTAAATTCTTATATGAAATTTAAAAAGTTACCTGGGAAATCTTTTCATAGATTTTTTTTTTATCTAAGCACATTACACTGTATCTAACAGAAACATACATGGATAGCTATGTTTGTGACAAAAAGTATATATTGTTTTATATAGGTGATTCATTCTGGAATTCCAGTCACCCTAGTTCCTCTTGATGCATCAAACACAATCCCCATCACTGCACAATTCTTTGATGCATTTGAAAAGAGTCAAGACACACATGAAGCACAATACTGTTTCAAATCCTTGAAAATATCTCGTGATACTTGGTTCGACAACGAATTCTATTCGGTAATCTCTCTTAATGAGTTTATAATGTCATTATACTGTGTTACTTATTACATATGCATCAAACATGAAACACGTAAATTTACGTGTTTCATGTTTGATGGAGTATAAAAGATCTGATATTAAAAAATGATTCATTGTTAACAGAGTTATTTTATGTGGGACTCTTTTATGACTGGTGTGGCTGTCTCCATCATGAGTAAACCCAATAATCACAAAGGAGATAATGAATTTGCAGAAATGGAGTATATGAACATAACTGTAATTACTTCTAATAAACCATATGGAATATCTGATGGTTCCAATCCATTATTTAATGGCCTAAAAGTTCCCAAGTTCAATCTTGAAAAAGGTGGTGTCCATAGTGGTCATATTCAACAAGGACTCAGAGATCCTCTTTGCTTCGTCGAGAATGGCAAAGGAAAATGTCAGGTAGTTGTTTGTACTTTTAGGTTGTCAACTCAATTTGCTACTCATTTGACACATTGGGAATGTTACTAACATGTGTTGTAATGCAACTTGTGTTTTATAGGATGGTTACACAAAAGAGGAAGGTGGTCCAGGCTCTGTGAGGGTACTTGTTGCTACAAAAGCAAAGCCTAACCGAGATGTTGGGAGTTCACTTGACAGGGAATATTTCATAAGATTTTTAGATGTATGTTTAATAATAGAATTATTTATGACATGACTTTGATTGGATTCTTAAAAAGACAAATGAATGTGAATTTGATTTTCATTTTTTTGTTGGTTCAAAGGTTCTAAAGCAACCACGACAAGCAGGGAGATACAACTTCACTACTCAGTTTCCCTACTACAAAGAAGTAACTTACAAGCCAAACTTTCAAAATAAAAAATTGGGAAAACCTGTTGTTTTTGACATGGACATGAGTGCAGGAGATTTTCTAGCTCTATTTTACCTCCTTAAAGTGCCTGTTCAAGTAATCGACCTTAAGGTATTCTTATTTTCTTTCTTAATTGTTTCTTTCAATTACTTATTGTATTCAAGAAAATCAAATATTGACACTCCAAATTTAAAAAAGGTTCACAATTCCAAAAACTATCCATAAATTAAGCTCAATTAGGAAGTACATGTTTGCATGAGTGAAGGGATTGAAAAATCACGGCGAGCCACCATGATTTTGTGAAGCTACAAAGTGTAGCTTTTCCCAAAATCATAGTGATTCACGGTGATTTTGTCTATTCTAGTGTTCTCCCAAACATGCACGGAATTATATTCTTTACTACCTAGCACCTAAAAAATAAATAAAAAAACACATGTTTTCCTCTGTTGAATTATTTGCATTTGAATTATAGAATTGTAGAGACATAGTAATGTAGTAAACTTTAATTTGGGTTACCTTGTAACTTTGGTTTTAGGCAATCATTGTGAGTCCTACTGGATGGGCAAATGCAGCAACAATAGACATAATTTATGACATACTTCACATGATGGGTCGTGATGATATACCAGTTGGTCTAGGAGATGTTTTCGCAATGAATCAGAGAGATCCAATATTCGGAGCCGTTGGAGGCTGCAAGTATGTTAAAGCCATTCCTCATGGGAATGGAGGTTACATAGATTCCGATACTCTTTATGGTCTTGCTCGTTATCTGCCACGAAGCCCAAGAAGGTGCTTTTTAGTAGTAACTTCCATGCTATTGTTTAGTATTGTTTTTCATCTAGCATTACGATGTATCATAAGTTTCTATTTCTAGACCTAAACATCCTCACGGCTGCTGCACTGTGCAACGGCCGCAGAGTCTTTATCTGTAACTTTGAAATTGAATCTCTTACAATCGCTGCTGCATGGCGCATTGACCTCAGAGATCAGTAATTGTATTCTCTATCTTCAATTCATTGGCTCTGCATCATGATGCACAATGCAGTCACTCCAGAGGATTCAAACACCACGTTTGCTTGAAAAAACTCCATGGGTTTGTTAACAGCAAAAGACTAATACACTAAAAATTATTTCAGGTATACAGGAGAAAACTCTGTGAAGTTTGGAGCCCCACGGGATACGGATCACCCAGAACTTAGACAACCACTAGCTATGGAAGTTTGGGAGTCTGTATTGCAAACAATGAAACCAGGGTCCAATATTACTGTACTAACCAACGGACCCTTGACTAATTTGGCAAACGTTGTTTCAGTGAAAAATATAAGCTCTAGAATTCAGGTAACTAAAACATAGTATATATTTGTTACCATCTATCTGAGTATAGGTTTCTGTGTATGATCGATCAAAAAGAACATTATGCAACCCACTTGGGTTGGCCTGGTGGAGCGTTCTCCTCTCAAGGTCTTAGCTCCCCAAAGCCAATTTCGGTGGGCTAGTTTGACTTCTTAAAAGAAAAAACAAGAACACTATGCTACTCTTAAAGTAGATTACAGAGTAAACAGTAAAAACTTTCTAGTTGATAGTCTGTTAAAAATTTACCTTTCAAAAAACACTTAAATGGAATAAGGTATAAGTCTTTAATTTGATGATTTTAGGGACCAAACATGTAAGAAAGTTTTCATCAAAATCACCAAATTGAAAACTAAATAATAATGACATTTTTCGTAGGGACTAAACTTGATAGGAGGATATATTTTGTAAAATTAAAAACTTACTTAATCCAATAAAATATTCAAAGTTGTTTAGAGTTAAGAATTTCTCAAGTGCAAAAATAGAAACACAGTTGCTTATAAAGTTTCAAAATAATGCAGGAAGTTTTTGTAGTGGGGGGGCACATCAGCAGTAATGCAGAAGACAAAGGAAATGTGTTTTCAGTTCCTTCTAACCAATATGCAGAATTCAACATGTTCCTAGATCCTTTAGCCGCCAAAACAGTGTTCGAATCAGAAGTTAAGATCACACTCATTCCATTGAGCACTCAGCGCCAAGTGAGTTCATTTGCAACTATTATAGGTAGATTAGAAGGGACAAGAAAAACATCAGAGGTTGTGTTTACCAAGAGTCTATTGTCAAGCCTAAACCGTTTGAAGCAAACCAATAACAGATATTACCATATGGTATAAGTTTCTATCCATAACTATTTTTTCTAGTTCGAATTGCTCAATCTTCTTTCAAATCCTCTTGTTAACATTACTGAGATAACTATAGTTAATTATGGATTTTCTACATTGTTTCTATGTTTGCAGGACACGTTCCTGGGAGAAATTCTAGGTGCAGTAGTCTTGGCTGATAGGTCTTCAAGTTTGAATCCGAAATTTGAGGTGAAGCCTATTAAAGTCTTAGCTAGTGGCATTGAATCCACTGATGGAAAAATAGTGGTAGATGAGAAACATGGAAAGTTAGTCAGAATATTAAGCAATGTGGAGGAAAAGGCGTATTATAATATGTACGTAAACAAGCTTGGCGATCTGTATCAGTCAGCCAAGGTAGGAAGCTTTGAAGAACAGATGAGGAATTGGAGTCATCCTCACGATGGTAAGCCTAACGAAGAAAAAGTTGCTCAAATCCATGGTTAAGAATGGCCACAACAACCACCAAATGGCTCGGTTTTTCTCAACAATGATAGAATATGAATACATATTCTCTTTAAACAATAATTATAACATTGTTGATGAGCTTATGAGAAAGATAATATTGAATTGCACCATTCATTATCACTCAACAATTTTTTTTGCTTAGACGGTTGTATCTCAAAATCCATAGTTGGATTATAATACAATCATATTGATTATATTTATAAAAAATTTCATCAACTTTATATGGATGCACAATGTAACCGTCAAGATTGAAGAACGCAGACACATTATTCAATTATAAATCATATATCATAAGTTTAGAGTGTGTTTGGATGGGGGAATGTTTTGAGGGAATGTAATGTTTTGAGGGAATTCAACTATTTTGAGGTGAATTCAAACAATAGAATTCCCCTTAAAGATCTAGCATAGAACAGCATAGGGAATTAAATAAAAAATAACTAATATAACAGCATGTAGTTGAAGTTTCACATAGAACATTCATCAAACATCTAGCATGCCTTTAATCATTCTCTAATAAATTGAGCACATTGCTTCAACATTTCACACTTCAAAATCAAGAAACAACAAATTGAAAACTCAATGATTCTGTATAGAGAGCAATAACAATCCAGTAGCTAACTTTAGAAAAAAAATCTAGCAACAACGCAACGTCATATTTAAAAAATCAAAATCTCAAATTATCCTAAGAAATGTAATTAACATGTGAAGCATACCATAAGAGATGTGTTGATGCAAACCTGAAAATAGACGTGACCAGATGTGTTGTCCACAGGTCTTAGCTCAATTGGGTAAATTGTTGAAATTGCTAAAAGGCGTTCTTTTAACTTAAAATCATATTGAACCATGCATAAAAGCATATTTAAATTAATTAAATTTTTGCAGTTGTGTTTTATTTTTTTTCAACAATGTACTTACTAACTCGTAAAGTATAAAAACAGGTACATCCTTGCATAAAAACATATTTAAATTAAGTAAGTTTTTCGATTTTAAGATAGGTTAAGTCAAGTAAAACAACATTATTGTCTTTAATATCGTCACACATTTTGCTTTGAAAATAGTTATATAATCCTTCTTTGTAAAACCAACATTGCAGTGGTGTGTCCATGGATTACTGCTTATAGGTTGGATAATTAAATGAATATGCTTGGTTATTGATTGGTGTGCTGGTAAACTTAAATGACGTTGATGCTGCAATATCAGTTACATATAGAGAGTGCCACATTGGAAAAATGAATGATGTGGAGCAAATGGTATTATGTAACAAAGATGAGATGTCAACAAATTAACTTGATTGGAAAAGCGCTTCACGTGCAAGCTGGACCGCTATATTGATTGGCCTTAATTCATCGTCCCATACTTTGTCATTACGACGGGGCCATAAACACCAAAGCATCATAGCCATATCATTGCTTCTGTCACTTGTTAACCTGCACAACAAAGAAAAAATGCAATCTGCAAAACTGGTAGCAGCATCCACAATATCTTTAATTAATTCATACAGTTCAGCCGTTCGCCAAACATTTTTCGCCTCTTCGCAGCCAATGAACACATGTCAATCATTCTCATAGTTTGTTTGACAAAAAGGGCAGCTGTCCCAAAAAAAGTCAAACATATCTAAATATAATAGATAGATAGATAGATAGATATGTTCAACATATAAAAAGGTCAAACATATCTATAAGTAGTAAAACAAAGATCAATAAGTTATTTATCCCAAAAAATAATATAATATTAAATTTCATACAAATTATGTTCAACAAGCTCACCCACCCAGTAGGCAGATTGTGACTCAACTTACTAACCTAACATTGAGATATCAACTTAGGACTAACCTAAGTTGACCCATACTTGAACTAAGCACTGATCAATATGTGTAGTAGAGGATGGAGAGAATATCACGTTTTATTCAGCTCATTATCCCATTATTATGCTCTAAAGCTTTGATTTGATGAGGATATAGTATAGATGTATAACTGGAGTGTATGTAGTTCGATTGCCTTCAGTTTTTTCTTTTTTGGCAGGATTCATGGCCTAATGGCTCCACACGATATTTCCACAAATTCAAGACGTTTGAATTTCTATTATAAGTCATACATAGTTTATGGCTTTTCAGTATCCTCCAAGAGTGTATTATATGAGGGTTGAATTGCAATTTTCTCCATACAGTTCATCATTGACTAATGAGCTAAGTCATAGTTATTTAGTTTCTAGCTATAATTCAAATTTGAGGATAAAAGTACCAACTAAACTGTGAACTCGATCATTAAAACTGATAAGTTGTGACAATGATCAAAGTTTAGATCCTGGGAATGGTAAAAACTTATTAACTACTACTAGTATTTAAGAAGTTTCTGGATTAGAAATTAAAATTTCAAAATGTTATATTAAGGACTTGTCATGCTGGGTGATCTTCAAAATAAGGTACATGGTGGTTGCATAGCTACATGAGAATAAAGTAGCTATTTGTTCCCAACAGTTATAAGATATTGCTCAGACACAATAGCTGATATTGGTGGAAGCAAAACTGAGACTTCCTCTTATCTAAATTAAGGGGTGATCTTCAGATCTATAGGGCAGTGTTTGTAGGTTTGAAGTAATATTATCTGAATTGATAAAATGGGAAATTCCATATGATGATAGTGTTTAGGAATAAATCAATTTGTGGTGTATAAGACTCACAAGTTATTAAGTGAATATAGCCTTCAAATTCTGAAACATGATCATTACTCAAAATAAAATTGTGTGCGTAGGCTCATAGTTTGTATGATTGATTGAAGACTATTTGAATTTGAGATATGATATATTTATTTCACATTTTGATACTGGAGGTATTGTTTTGTATCTATTGTGTATTCAAGAATCTGTCATCACGTTAAAAAATTAATGATTTAAAGGAAACGAAACTTAGCAGCAGATGGTTTATAAGAGTCAGTCACAAGGTGGTACTGCATATAAGTCCCACATCGGGTAATAAGGAAAGGAACTGAATAGACAGTTGATATAAAATCAGAAGCCAGCCTATATTTCAACTCATACCTTTCTCGGCCTTTTGGCTAAGATCAAGTGTAGTATCTGTTCTTATCAGTTTAATATCTGATATGTGACTCAATGGGTCACACGATATTAAATTACTTTTTTGAGGGGGAGAAGTCATCACAGTAGCTTGCTATTGGACTTCTTATGTGTCGCTCATGTGTTGCACTATTGCATGAGCTAGGCGCACCCCACCAATCCTAGTTTAATTTTTCATATTTTATTTTATTTGATAAATATATCTTAGATCACTATATTTGATAAATTTCTTAACTTTTAATTTTTTTTTTTGAAGGAATTGACTTTTAGATTCTAAAAGTTTTCATTTTTACTTTTGGTCCTTTAAGTAAATCAATAATTTTGAAATTTTTTTTATAGAAACATTTAATATTATAAGAATCCCTAAAAAAAATTAGAATTTTTTAACAAAAATTAAATATGAATTTTTATATTTTTTACGGTTAAAAATTTATATTTTGCTAAAAAAAATAAAAAAAATTAGATTTTTACGATAGTTGACCAATACATGAAATAAGCATTAATCCAGTCAATCAATCTGTGTAGTAGAGGATGGAAAGAATATCACATTTTATTTATAGCTCATTATCCCATTATTATACTCTAAAGCTTTGATTTGATGAGGATATAATATAGATGGATAACTAGAGTGTCCCTAGTTCGATTGCCTTCATTGTTTTTATTATTTTTAGCAGGATACAGGCTTAATGACTCCACACAATATTTCCACAAATATAAGACATTTGAATTTGTATTATAAGTCATAGTTTATGGCTTTTCAGTATCCTCCAAGAGTGTATCATGTGAGGATTGAATTGCAATTTTTTCCATAAAGTTCATCATTGACTAATGAGCTAAGTCATAGTTATTAGTTTGTAGCTATATATAAGTCAAATTTGAGGATAAAAGTACCAACTAGACTGTGAACTGGGGCATTAAAACTGATAAATTGAGACAATTGCTCAGACACGATATTGTTGAACCAAAACTCATAGTTCCTCTTAGTATAAGCAAACTTGGCTACATAGCATCCTTGTTTGCTTCTTTCTAGCAACATTAATTTTGCATAAAATCTATTTTGTGACTGTGATAACTAGTCACAGAAAGTAAGCAACAGATACAAGATGGAGCATTTAAGTTAAATCTGTTCCTAAATATATATTAGTATTGCCTTTTTCCTTTCTTGTAAAGAAGAAACTGAAACAAAGTTTTAAATGACCAACAAAGTTCCTACGAGTACCCTCTCTGGTATAGCAGCATGAGTATACCAAGTTTTAAAGTAAGCAAGAGATACAAGATGTATCAATTCCACCACACAAAAAGGAAAAATAATAACGTAACGGGACTGAGTATTGAGTCATTAAATATGTGTGTGCACCAATGGAAGAAGATAACTTGTCAAAATCTACAGTAGCACTTACAATGGCATTTCCTTCTTAGACATTTAGCTCTGTAGACTCATCAAACATCTTTAAAGAGGGATGACATCTCTTAGATTCATCAATGTATTATGGAACTTCACTTTCCTGTACACGTGCCAACCAATGCAGTCCAAATAAGGTACCTACAAGGAAAGTTGTGAAGCCTAAACAACTTCAAGATATGATAGAAAGGGCAATGTTTGTAGCTTAGAGTAATAAATATTGTTTGGATTAATAACCATGGAAATTCCCTCAATTGATTGTGATGATAATGTCAAGTAACGGAGAATTTTGTAGCATAAAAGTATTACAAGTTATGAAGTAAATTCCCTAATTGTGAAAGTAGCCTTACACTTTTCAAACTCAAAACTCATAGTTAGTATAATTGCAGACTATTTTAATTTGAGATATGATACTTATCTCCCATTTTGATTTTGATTGATACTGGAGGAATTGTTTCAATGTTGTATTCAACAATCTCTCATCACATTTAATATTTATAATGAAAGTTTGCAGCAGAAAATAAGTGTTGAGTCACGCACGGGAGTGGTGTGTAAGAGTCAGTCACAAGGTGGTACTGCATATAAGTCCCACATCGGGTAATGAAGAAAGGAACTGATTAGACAGTTGATATAAAAGCAGAAGCCAGCCACCCTTTCAACTCATACCTTTCTCGGCCTTTTGGCTAAGATCAAGTGTAGTATCTGTTCTTATCAGTTTAATATCTGATATGTGGTCCAATGGATCACACGATATTAAATTACTTTTTTGAGGGGGAGAAGTCACCTTAGTAGCTTGCTACTGGATTTCTTATGTGTCGCTCATGTGTTGCACTATTGCATGAGCTAGGCGCACCCCACCAATTCTAGTTCAATGTTTCTAGTTTTTGGGGGGAGAGGTCACTTCAATATTATTGGGCTTCTCAATATTATTGGGCTTCTCATATGTTGCATTATTTAACTCTAGATTTTAGTTGCAGAAGCTTGATGGAAAACTGCTGTTAGCTAACCTAATTTCCTCCCTATCAACCTCACCAGCAACATCCATTCCAAAGTCAAGGGACAAAATTTTTGCTTTATTTGTGGATTGTGTATTGTGTTTGGAGAACAACTAGGATATTTATAATTATATTGTATTATGAACTCTTGAGTGGTTGCATTTGTAGATTAGTATGTGTTTGAATGGATTTGTAATATGAGTGATCCACATGATTTTAATATGGAAAATGCCAACAAGTGTTGTAAATGTGTTGTTTAAACACTCAAAAGAGGTTATTTTTGTATAGAAAGTTGTGAATTAATTACTTTAAAAAGTGTTTGAATTATATTTTCAAGACAATATTTCTTTTTATGGTTTTTTATACAATGCTCTTAGAACATTTTTTGGCATAACCCTTATAATATTTATTATATTAATGGCTAAAAGTTAATGACTCGCCCATAAGGAGGGCATCTTTAACAATACGCCACCCAATAAAAAGTGTAATACCGTGCAATAAAACTTGCTTTTCGTGTTAACCACATTATTATAATAGTACAACGAACTCTATTGTTTATCAAAGAAAGAAGACTTCAACTTTTTTGTTAATTTGGTCTTCCTTTGCTACCTCTGACTCTGTTCAATTCAAAAATTTCAAATAATATACACACACTTGTGTTTTCTTTTTAATGTTGTTTGTCGGTTCAGCTGGAATGAAAGTGAGAGTGACAGCATCAAATTAAGCTATAATAAATAATAGTGTTAGCTAGTTGTAAATAAATAGCGTTTTATTGTTGTTAATCACATCATCTAAATGTCAAATTAAGTACACTGGTTCAAGACAGTAATAGAACAACCGTGCTTGTTTTAGTTTCTTTCTGAGCGGAGATCGAATAATGCTGCCGAGGTCTGCAGCTGTAGTAATAGTGTTGTTGATTATAGGAAGTGTGATAGGAGTAGCAGCTGTAGTCGACTGCAAGCCTCATCGGATTGTTGTTGATACAGATGTTGCTACCGACGATTTATTTGCTCTACTCTACCTTCTCAAGCTCAATACTTCAGAGTTTCAATTAGAGGTGCATACATGATAGCTTAATTGCATATTTGATCCAATGTCACAATTGTGTGATTTTGGCCTGTACTATTTTCTGAACGATTTTGGCCTCTTATATTTTCTCCTTTATGCTCAATGTGCAGGCAGTGACCATCAATGCCAATACATGGAGTAGTGCAGGTCATGTTGTTAACCAAATTTATGACTTACTTTACATGATGGGGAGAGATGATATTGCTGTTGGAGTTGGAGGAGAGGGTGGAATACTACCAAATGGTACCATACTCCCAAATGTTGGTGGATATCTTCCAATTATAGATCAGGTAATAGTTTTTTTTTTCTTCCCGTTTTCATACTGTCACCGAATATTGTGTTATGAGTCCCACATTAAAAAGACATTTTATCGAAGTAAATAAATGCGCAACAATTGGGGAAGTGTATTATTAATTCAATAATAATTCTTGTTAATGGATTGTATCTGACATATACGCCACTTGATTGAATTAGGGAATGACAACAACAGGAGGATGTAGATACAGGCAGACCATTCCTATAGGGCTTGGAGGACGTTTAGATGTCGATGCAAACTACGGTATCAGGAAAGCTTTCCTACCACAGGTATAATACTACCGTGTAATATAGCATGTGGTTACATGCGTGTATTTATTTATGAATTTAATTAATAGTATTATACAGACATCCAATCACATTATATTTCAACATCAATTATTTTTTTCCATACAATATGATTAGGAATCATGTTTACACCATTAGTGTCCCACTTACATAGGCCTTTTTTTAGAGCAAGTACCATAAATTTTTTCAAAGATTCAATAATATAGTTTATAAAATTCAGAAACTTATTTAAGAATTTTTAAATGGTTCAAGGACCTTTGATATAGTTAAACCTTATTTATATTGTTGGAACAAGCATTTGATTCACTTTGTAAACACACAGACTATTGTGATTACTTTGAAAGAGAAAAGAGAGGATGAGAGGAATAATTGTGGAAGAGTGATTTCACAAGTATAAATTGTTATTGATTATCACTTATATTTACACTAGCTCATACTCAATTCACTTTACACTTTGACCAAAACTGAAAAACGTTATCACTAATTAACTAACAACCAATGACAGTTACTTGTGTTGCAAGTTATCTAACTAACTAACATGAATTACCCTATTATTAACATATATCACTATCAGGAAAGAAAGGAGAGGTTAAATGACGATAAAAATTAGATGCAGAAAAAATAAAATTGTTCTCTAAATTATGTGTCTTAAACACTAAGCGAAAAGATTTGTAATGAATTTTTCATTTTCCAGTGTCTAAAATATGGTTGCTATTTCAACCTTTTTCTGGTAGTATTTATAGTCTAGTACTCTAGTTACTTATGATACTCAATAGTTTCTTGCTAATTTGATCATGGCATCAGGGAAAAAGGAAATATACACCACTAGAGCAACCAACTGCTCAACAAGTGTTGATTGAAAAAGTGTCTGCAGGTCCCACAACTTTGTTTATGATGGGAGCTCATACAAATGTTGCAATTTTCCTAATGAATAATCCACACCTTAAGAAAAATGTGGAACATATTTATATAATGGGTGGAGGTGTAAGATCAAGCAATCCAACTGGTTGTTGTCCCAAAAATGCTTCATCTTGTGTGCCTCAGCAGTGTGGTGACCGTGGAAATTTGTTTACAGATTTTAATACTAACCCTTATGCAGAATACAACATCTTTGGAGACCCTTTTGCAGCATACCAGGTCATACACATTCTTTATTAATCATCACTGCATTGCCCCAAAGTTGCACAATCATTGCCCCATAAGCTATGTTTGTGACCAAAAAGTAAACATCGTTTTATATGTAGGTGATTCATTCTGGACTTCCTATCACCCTTGTTCCTATTGATGCATCAAACACAATCCCTATCACTAAGGAATTCTTTGAAGCATTTGAAAAGAGTCAAGACACATATGAGACACAATATTGTTTCAAATCCTTGAAAATAACTCGTGATACTTGGTTTGATGATGAATTCTATTCGGTAATATCTCTTAATTAATTTATATTTATACATGCCTGTGATATTAAGTTACTAATTAAGTGTTACATGTTTGATCGATTTTAATTTATTAACTAATATTCAAAATCACTTATTTCTAACAGAGTTATTTCATGTGGGACTCTTTCATGGCTGGTATAGCCGTGTCCATCATGAGTAAATCCAATAACCATAAAGGAGAAAATGAATTTGCTGAAATGGAGTATATGAACATTACTGTAATTGCCTCAAATAAACCATATGGGATATCAGATGGCTCCAATCCATTATTTAATGGCCTAAAAGTTCCTAAGTTCAATCTTGAAAAAGGTGGTGTCCTTAGTGGTCATATTCAACAAGGACTCAGAGATCCTTATTGCTTTGTGAAGAACGGCAAAGGAAAATGTCAGGTAGTTGATTGTTCTTTTAGGTTGTAAATTAAACTTGTTCCTCATAATCGCATGCACACACGCTACTCGAAAAATTAAATTAGCAGATAAAATTTACAAATAAAATATATGAAATTCGTCTCTAATTTCCTCGCTAGAAATAAAAAATTGAACGATATTTCTTTTTTTCAGTCCCCAATTTTGGCCACTAATTCTATTTTTTCTAGAAGTGGTATACTAGTATAATGAATTGTAACATGTATTCTATAGGATGGTTACACAAAAGAGGTACGTGGTGAAGACTCGGTGAGGGTACTTGTTGCTACAAAAGCAAAGCCTAACCAAGATGTTGGAAGTTCGCTTGACAGGGAATATTTCATAAACTTTTTAAATGTATGTTCACTTTTTTTTGGGTATATATTTCGAAGCATTTAAATTAATCACGTTGTTTTAGAAAGAAAAACACATACTTACATGGTAAATAAATCATCTCAAAAGAAACTAATAATAGAATCATTTATGATCTGACTTCCATTGGATTCTTAAAATGATAGTAATAAACTGAATTTGAATTTGACTTTGATTTGTTGGTGGGTCAAAGGTTCTCAAGCAACCACAACAAGCAGGGAGGTACAACTTCACCACACAGTTTCCATGCTACAAAAAAGTAACTTACAAACCAGACATTCATAATAAAAGATTAGGAAAACCTGTTTTGTTTGACATGGACATGAGTGCAGGAGATTTTCTAGCTCTATTTTACCTTCTTAAAGTGCCTGTTCAAGTAATCGACCTAAAGGTATTCTTGTTTTTCTTTCCTAGTTGATTCTTTCAATTACTTGTTTTACAAGAAATCAAATATTATCACTCCAAGATAGGAAAAAGGTTCCCAATTGCATTTGAGTAATTATATTGTAGAGACATGTTTTACTCTGTTGCATTATTTGCATTTAAACTATTTTATTGTAGAGGCACATTATAGCAACATTTAATTCGGGTTACATGCAAATTTGGTATTAGGCAATCATTGTGAGTCCTACTGGATGGGCAGATGCAGCAACAATAGACATAGTTTATGACATACTTCACATGATGGGTCGTGACGATATACCAGTTGGTCTAGGAGATGTTTTTGCAATGAATCAGGAAGATCCAATACTCCCAGTCGTTGGAGATTGCAAGTATGTTAAAGCCATTCCTCATGGGAGTGGGGGGTACCTCGATTCTGACACTCTTTATGGTCTGGCTCGACATCTACCTCGCAGCCCGAGAAGGTGCATTTTAGTAACTTCCGTGCTAACTATTTCTCTTAAGCTAGCATTATGATGCATCATAAATTATTGAAATGGTATTACTAGACGAAACTAACATTGGGATTACATGTCAAGTACAGCCACTGCAAATGATCCAAACACTGTGTTTTCATGCACATTCTATGGATTTGTTACCAGCAAAGGACTGATACACTATGAATTATTTCAGGTATACCGGAGAAAAATCTGTGAAGTTTGGTGCCCCACGGGATACAGATCATCTTGAACTTAGACAACCACTAGCTATGGAAGTTTGGGAGTCTGTATTGCAAACAATGAAACCAGGGTCCAATATTACAGTATTAACCAATGGACCCTTAACTAATTTGGCAAAGGTTGTTTCAATGACTAACATAAGCTCAAGAATTAAGGTAAGCATTAGTACTTTTGTATTATCAACCAGAACAATATGCTGCTCGTATAGTCATTGTGTTAAAAAGTTAGCTTTCAGATAACACTTATACTTAATATTCAAATATATTTTTGTCCCTATCATCAATGTTGATCTTCAATTTGGTGATTTCAGGGACCAAAAATGAATGAAAATTTTAATCAAAATCATCAAATTGAAAATTAAACATCAATGAAATTTTTGTAGGACTACACTTGAACTTGATAGAAGGATATTTTATAATACTAAAAGTATGCTTAACCAATTTGAATATTTAAAATTATTGCGTCAAGCATTTTTTAGGTGAAAAAGTTGAAACACTGTTGCTTAAAAGAATTCCAAAATGCTGCAGGAGGTTTATGTAGTGGGAGGACACATCAGCAGGAATACAGAAGACAAAGGAAATGTTTTTTCAGTCCCTTCAAACCAATATGCAGAATTCAACATGTTCCTAGATCCTTTAGCGGCCAAAACAGTGTTTGAATCAGAAGTTAACATCACACTCATTCCATTGAGTATTCAGCGTAGAGTGAGTTTGTTTGCAACGTTTATAGGTAGGCTGCACGGGACAAGAAAAACACCAGAGGTTGCATTTTCCAAGCGTCTGTTGTCAAGCCTATACCATTTGAAGCAAATTCATGACAGATATCACCATATGGTATAAGTTTTTATCCATAATTAATTTTCAAGCTCAATCTTTCTTTTAAATAGTGACTTCAATACTTATGTTTAGATACAAAGGAGTGTAACTAACATAAATTACAGTTAATTATACATTGTTCCTTTTATTTAAGCATATGCGTTTGCAGGACACATTCCTAGGAGAAATTCTAGGTGCAGTAGTCTTGGCTGAAAAGGCTTCAAGCCTGAAGCCGAAATTTGAGGTGAAGCACATTAAAGTCTTAGCTAGTGGCATTGAATCAACTGACGGAAAAATGGTGGTGGATGAGAAAAATGGAAAGTTAGTCCGAATATTAAGCAATGTGGAGGAAAAGGCTTATTATAATTTGTATGCAAACAAGCTTGGTGATCAGTATCAGTCAGCTAAGGTAGGAAGCTTTGATGAACAAACAACAAAGTGGAGACATCCTCATGATGATGAGCCTAGTAAAGAAAAATGTGCTCAATTCCATGGCTATAATTAGAATATTGTTGAATAGTTTATGAAAAAAATAATATTAAATTACACAATTCGTACAACTCTCTAGTATTCTTATATCACTCAACAATTTTCATTTAACACCAAAGTTAAATATATCGAACTTCGGATTATTAAGGGCATTTTCTCAAATCGGAGGATAAAAGACAAAGGGAAAAAAGACTTTTTGCATAGAAAATGCTAGACTTCACTCTAAAAAGGTTAAAGGAATTATTATACTATTGAAAACACCTAATTATTATTGTTATCAACTTATTATCAATAATTTTTAGTTAATTAGAATAACAGCACTAACCAAAACTTCAGTTTAACGCTGTCTTGTGTACATAAAAAAATGCTAAATAATAAGCGACTTAATTATATCATTTGAGAAGTACTTTGAATATTTGTTTTTTGAACAAAGTTACTTTGAATATTAATTGCAAGAAAGAATAACATTTACAATGGAAATAAGTACTTCATGATTATCTCAAAAACAAAACTTCTATTTTGTGTAAAACATTTTTACAAATAAGTTATTTTTTAATACAACCTTCACCTTGCAATTGTTGTTTTTATAAGCTCAAACAGAAAGCATTCAGTAAAATTACAAGCATGCTTTACAGCTCTTCCTACAGTATCCAGGTAGGTCTGAAGATCCAACCATATACACAGGATTGTTAGTGCATTCTCCAAGGGAAGCCCACCTCTCGCAGCTATCATGCTGATCGGAGCAGCCCCCTCCAGCACCTACAATCTTATCAAACGAGTCTACATGAATCCACTTTGTCGCTGACCATTTCTCCCCTTCGAGTACTGGGCATCCGGCATGGAGACTATTAGTGTCCGGGATAGCATTTGTGTCAAGACTGAAGAAAAGAAGTGCATCCCCTCTACGTGGTTTCACTATGCAATGCCAGGTAATAAGAGAAAAACAACAATCATTCAGCATAAAATGACTAGCAAAAACTGTACATGAAAGAATAATAATTGAGGGAAAACCCATAATAAAAGTAATTACGTATCCAGTTTCCTACCTGCTATTCCTTTTTTGGCACACTCAGAGAGATCACTACTTTTTTTAGAACCTCTGCGACGTGGAGGTTCCTGTAAGCCGAATGAAAATCCATAAGCTATTAAAATTAGCTATCAGTATTGGTAATAAAAGTATAAATGGCCTCTTTGAAACTATCAGATCCACCCTATGAATAGGAAACAACCAGAGAAGAGGACACTGAGAGTATAATATGAACAAAAGACGGTATCCTCCAAGACTACAAGTAGAAATATGATCAAAGTGCAAAACATGCATCCTTATAAGTACAGTCAGCCAATATATACTGCCTGTCTGAGTACCCAGCCCCGGTTGACCCAGTAATACACACTGACTTGTATTTCCTCCAAACTTTGTACTCAGTTTCTAAGGCTTTTACTATCTAGTGTCGTAGAAATAGAATACTAGCATCCAGAGTCCTAGACAGAATATGATAAAAAAAAACTACATATACATCTCATGCAATAAATTTAAGCAGAATAAAAAACAGAATTATTCATAGATTGAATTGGCACAAGATAACTGCACGATGGGAATCCAGCAGGACACCAGAGGTCATTCGATCAAGAAAATAATACATTTTCAATTCTCATGATAAACACATCTAATTTACTGTACATACCTCTGCTTCTGGAAACACAGTTTCACCGCCTTTGGTCACATTGGTGAGATACATGAGAACAGTTGCGAGGCGATGTCCACCCTGAACTATATTAACTTTATCAGCAAAGTAATCATAATGAGGGTCATATTTCTGTCCATGCTCATATCTCAATACTTGTATGTCTTCTCCATTTTCTGAAATTTAACCACAAATAGTACAAGGAGAGTGATTAGTGCCTAATTGCTTCATTATAGATAGTTAGATAGGTAGGAAAGTTATCACATTTTAACAGATCATTCAAGTAGAAGTTCATTCTTTTCTTCAAACACTGCCTTTGCAATTTATACAATATGAAGCATAAGGATAATTTGTATAAAGAAACTAGGCTTAAATATTCAAATGGTCCCTGCAAATATCAAGTGTTTGGGTTTTGGTCCCTTTAAAATTGTCGTTTTTGGTTTCACTCCTTGCAAATATAGAATATTTTGTTTTGATCCTTACTGTTTTGTTTCAGTCCGCGTAAAATCTATTCATATTAAAATAAGTTTAATCCTTATTTTGAGGAGCTAAAATCAATTAATATGCATATTAAAAGGACCAAATCCAATGTGAATAAGTTTTACAAGGACTAAAACAAAACAACAAGGATCAAAAACAAAAAATAGATATTGGCAAGGACTAAAACCAATAATACTAAAACACCTAATATTTGTAGGGACCATATGCATATTTAAACCAACTAACTATTTAATCATAAATGAATGAATTACCCTGTTGATCCTGAAACAATGCATCACTTATCAAGTGAGTATGGGGTAGCTTATTTTAATTTACTTAATTAAACTGGCAACATAATTTTACCTTTTTTTCCTAGGTTTCACTTGTTTATTGAATATAGCTCTCGTATTCTCATTGCAACGAACAACCGAACATAATGACTATGTGAATCTACATTTCATTTCATCTTTAATATGTGACTTGGTTTTACCCAATAAAAATAGCATGAACATTAACAAGACTCAAGAGTATGAAGTACCTTTAGGAAGAAAGGTCCAGGCTGAAATCCTGTCCTCAATACCAGAAACAATAGGATCCTATCAATAAACAAATAAAAAAAAAAAGTAAGCGAAATATAAATGAAAAAAAAAAAAAAAATAGATTCAGAAAGAAAGTAACCTTGTTTTTGGAAATGAACATGCCAGAGCTTGTTCGAACATCACTTAATTGACTATCTCCTGAAAGATTATCCGCAACAGCAGATCTCTTCAACTCTGATTTCGCCTAAACAAACAAAAAACGATTAAGTTAGTTACATGATATGAATATTGCATAAAGAGATTCCGATACTTACTAAAGAAATCAAGTGATCGCATTCCAAGTCGGTGAGAAAACCTTGATAAACAAAAGCTCTGCACAATGGAATTGAGTATGATAAAGTTAATTAACGAATTGGAAAATATAGAGAGTTTGATTGAAGAATAGGAAAGAGACCTTGGAATCCATGAAATTTGTTTGACTTTGGAAGGGTTGATGATGGAACTAGCTGAACCAGCGTAGGAACTTTGAACTTCATCCGTTTGGATGATGAGAACCAGGAACAGCAAAAAACAAAGTACTCTACTCATTTCAGATTTGGATTCTATCAGTTCAATTTTTTCCGGATATTTGTCTATGTTCTAACGCCGAGCGGGATGGATGGATGTGTTTGGTCGGCAACTCTTTAGCTCAACTTTAATTTTTTGCTTCAATTGTTAACTAGTCATGATGATTGATGCCCGCATATTAAGGAATCGTTTAATCTTTCTTTTTTGGTAGCGGTGTCTTTTGAGAATTGCTGTTCCCACATATAGTTTGGTTGTGCCACACGAGTAAAATACCAAAATGCCCTTCGGCAGTTTGCTACCGAGGTTTTTAGGAACTGGCGGCAGTTAACTGCCGAAGTTTTTGGGACACCGGCGGCATTTAAGTGCCGAGGAAAACCTCGGTAGTTAACTGCCGAGGAGAATGTTATAAGATCAGAACTTCATAGGAGTTTCCAAAACTCCATTGTTGCGTTTTTAATTTTTGAAGGTGCGATTTTGAGTCATTTGAAGCCATTAGAAGCCAATTTTAATCACAAAAACAAGTAAGTTTTTTGAATCCTATGCAATAGTTGCTTTGTGGTCGAATTGTATGTTATTTTTTGTTAAATTTCGATTATATAGGTTCGATTATATTGATTTGTTGATTTTATGATATGTTAGGATAGTTTAGGTTAGAATGGTTAGAATTGTTAGGATAGTTTAGGTTAGTGTAGGTTGAATTGATCGCCATATTTTTTTAAATGTAGATATGTCTCAGAATCAGAATCAGGGTAACGTTCACGATGATGAGACGAAAAAAGAAAAGTCACCTATGACATGGCATGGAATTGTTTGCGATGGTTCCGAAAAAAAAGAAGGGTTCGAAGGTGCCGGTGTACAATCACTCGAGGTTGAGGAGGAGCGGGAGGACATGCTATTTCGGTCCTCAACCAAAACAAGGTACCGCAGGGACTGTAGCGGACAAGCCGATTGATTTGTGTGACGAGGAAGAATGAATGTAATGGCTTTTAATGCCTAATTGTTTTGGATTTTTTTATGTTTTATTTTTGTGTCGCGCACATTTTGTTTGACATTATGGTATTTAGAATAAAATTGCATTTGGAATAAATAAATTTGAAAACAAAATAAGATAATTATTGTTCCATTCAAAACAAAATATATGTTATCACATTACATTGCATTTTACATTACATTCCGAAATTTACCTTCCAGCTGCAACAATCATCTTACCACTGAATGGGGCAAATTCAAACTTGCTAAGCAGCAGGACTCCAGTATTCGATAAGCATCTTGAACGATGGTATTCAAGTGTCAAAAGAATGAGGTGTATTCCTTGACACTTGAATACCATTGTCCAAGATGCTCATCGAATACTGGAGTCCTGCCGATTAACAAGTTTGAATTGCCCCATCCAGGGTAAGACAATTGTTGCAGTTGGAATGTGCATTCCAACCCCAACAATTGTGTTACCTTTGAATGGGATAAATTCAAACCTGCAAAACAACAAGACTCAAGCATTTCGCCAAACACCTCATGTTTTCCCTTTGAAAATAATAAATTTTTGTGAGGCTTGCTTTAGATGATGGTATTCAAGTGCCACCGAATTGAGGTTCAATCCTTGACACTTAATACCTTCATCTAAACCAGCATAACAAAAATTTAATATTTTCAAAGGAGAAACATGAGGTGCTTGCGAAATGCTTGAGTCCTGTTGTTTGACAAGTTTGAATTACCTCATTCAAAGGAATACAAATGTTGTAGTTGGAATGCACCTTACCCTAACTAATGACGATCTTGTGGCGGAATCAAACTTTTGACGATATCTTCAGTTGATCTAAGCAACTTCACCCGCATATCGATCCACTGGAACATGTTGTGCTCCCAAAACATGGTCGTCACGTTTTTGTCGTTCGTTAATTCCACCCAACTGAATGATACTCTCCCCTCGTCGAGTGTTGGACGTTTATACCAAATGTGTTCCACCATCCTTGTGTCTCTGGGGTTGACTACTTGGTTGAATTCAGTCAGTGTATCCTTGAGATCTCTTAATGTTACACCAAGGCACCGAACCTTCAACCTCTGAGGTTCTCCGCCGTTGAATTGCGCATGAACGTCGATCCACCCCGCCATTGTTTTAAATCTACACAATAAGAAACTAAAAACAATCAATCAAAAACACATTATACATACACTCTAAAATTCATAAAAATAACCCTAAAATTATAAATCATATACTCTTACTAAAATAAAAAAATTTATATCATATAACATAAACATCATGCAAATATTTTAACAACATTAATCAACTAACATATACCCTAAAATTTAATTATAACATGTAAATCTACTAAAAAATAATAAATGTACTCAAAAACTAAAAAATAATAACATTTATAACAACTAAAATGTAAGTTAATAGCATTATAATTACTTACTTGTGATTTTGTTGAATAAAGTTTGTTGGATTTGGTTGTGTTTGTTAGAGAGAATTGGAGAGACATTTGAAGAAATTTTGGAAGATAAGATCAATAATGGATGAGAGGAGATTCTGCCAGATTTTGTAGTGCAGAAGATCCTCGGCAGTTAACTACCGAGGTTTTCCTCGGCAGTTAACTGCAGCCGGATTTGAGAAAATTTCGGCAGTTAACTGCCGAAGAAAACTGTCGTAGAAAACCTCGGTAGTTAACTGCCGAGGAAAACTGAACATACTTCACAAAGTTCTCAAGTTCTCTCAAATCTTCGCCAATTCTTCTTTCACGAATTGCGAGCAAATCAACGGGACACTTATATTATATTCTGTCAAGTTCTCTCAAGTTCTCTCTCGTCCCTATTTTTCCTACTCTCAACTTATTTTTATGTTTTATGTTCATAAAGCAACCTATATTTGCACATTAAAGCAACCTATTTTTGCACATTAAACAAAGTAAAAAAAACCATGAAATTAAAAATAATGTCATCAAAGTAGAAATATACAAATATACATATGGGTCAATGTCATCAAAAGACTAAAACTAAAAAATAAGTCCTAAAAAAGGAAAATAGTACTACTGGTCCTGATCCTGATGATGGTGCCTCCTCCTCAGCCTCTGGGCTCTCCTCCTGGTCAGAATCGGCGCGATCTGCTCCCTCATATGGGTCATGGCCTCATACCACTGCTGAGGGGTCATGCTCATGACCTCCTCCTGGCCTAACTGCGCATCAGCGTAGGCAACAGCGCCACTAACCATGTCATAGGTGTCAGGCGAGCTTCTCGCCTCATACCGCTGCCACTGCTCTGCAATGATCTGCTCTTCATTTGCAGGCCTCGGAAGATCTCCTGGAATAGGTGGCAAGATCTGAGGGTGAGACACCCTAGTGTACCACAGGACATAGCCATCCGCCACCCGCCATGTATCCTCTCCTGCCTGCTCACCCCGAGCGTCCGCCTTAAGCATGTGAGTGCGGAAGTCGATGAACATCTGCACAATGGAAGGCGGGGGGAGGTCCCTAACATCAGTCGGATGTCTAGGGATGGTCTGCACGTATCCGTACTGCCTCAAAACCCTCTCGGGCAAGTGACGGTACACCCTACGGACACCGCACATAATCCATCCAGAATACCAGAAAACCTCCTCGAAGTCCTGGATCTCTCTGTGCTCCTCGTACGGCCTCCAGCATACATCATCTAACTGTATACGATCGAGCAGTGACCGATACGTGATCCCCTCCCCGTGACCCTTCTGGAGCTTCCACCTTGCTGCAACCGGATAGTTTTCCAGGTAGTCAGTGTTGAGATCAACACTGAAAAACCCTGGAAAATGCGCCAAAAACCATGCCTGCACAAACCAAACAAATAACATTTATAAATTATTACGCACGGAAAAATATAACAAAAAATTAAAAGTTCACAAAAAAATAAAGTTAACATAAATATAAAATTTCAGTTTTCTTACAGTGAGCAGTGTCACGCTCCCCCCAAGCGCTCTGTGTCCAGGCCTACATGCATCCGCCAACTCGCCGTATAGGTAGGCGAGGGTCATAGCTCCCTAGGAATAATTACGCATCCCTGCGTAGCCGTCCGCCATGGTCGTCAAATATATCAGCTCGATGCGCTTGTTGCTTCTATCGCCAAACAACAAGCATCCGACCAAGTACAAAAGGTAACACCGGACGCAGTATGTCCTGACCCTCTCCAGCTCCTCAACCTCCTCAGGATCCTCCGTACCCGCCAATACGTTGGCCCTACCAAGGTACGAGGTATAGAAGTCCCTCAGCCTGGGGTAGCTAATGTACCCACCGTACTCCTGGTTGCAGATCTTCTCAGCCTCATGCTGGGCCACACCAAGATACGTCATCAGCAGTGCCGCTCCCTCATGCTTGGGCATCTTCTTCCCATGGGCCAACATCCGCCCCTCAATAGGAAGATGCATGAGACATGCGACATCATCCAATGTCACAGTCATCTCCCCCATCGGCATGTGGAAGGTGCTGGTCTCCGGATGCCACCTCTCGCATAAAGTAAGCAGCAGGGCATGAGGCACGGTGGAGTACCCCAAGTAGACCAAGTCATGTAGCCCGCTCTGCTGAAGCGCATCCCAAAACCAATTCTCATTCCCGTTAGGGCGTCCGAGAGTGAGAATCTTCGCCCCATGATTAATCGGTTTAAGCACGCGGGTCTTACGAACCTGAAATAATAGAAAAATAAATTTGGTTTAAACAAAAACACATATAAACAAAACAATTAAACATAAAAAATAGAATTAAAAAAATAAACATATAACAATGTATATAATAATTAAAACAAACACACATTTAAAGAAAATAATTAAACATAAAGAAAAAGAATTAAAAAAAACACATATAGATGTGGATATAATAATAAAAACAAACACACATTTAAAGAAAATATTTTAACATAAAGAAAAACCAATTAAAAAAAACACATATAAAAGTGGATATAATAATTAAACAAACACACATTTAAATTAAAGAAAATATTTTAACTTAAAGAAAAAACAATTAAAAAAAATACACTTACATTATTTGAATTATACCAGAGTGGCAACACCACATGACCGGCATAAGAGTGGAGCAAGGACAAGTCAACCGGTCCACCAGGAAAGGGAGGGTCCGTAGGTAACACCTCCGGTGCAGCAGCTGCTGCAATGTCATCCTTGTCTCCTGCATCCTGCTCATGTGGTATATGATCCTGGTCATATCCACCGTCCGTCACATCATGATGTACCTGATCCTGATAGTTCAGGTACTCCACCCTAGTCTGGTCAACAGGCTGTGACGGGTCAACAACCTGTGACTCCTCAGGCTGTGTAGCCTGAGAGCTTTCTGAGCCATCTCCCCTCCGACCTCTACCCCTCTTTGGGATGTGGGCAATCTGTCTCTCCTTGCGGTGGCTCTGAGTCATGGCACGCCTACCACCAATCATCCTCGATGGATCAATGGGGTCCTGATCGGCCATATCTACAAAAAATAAAAAATAAAAATTAATATCATTCAACCACTTTATCAACAAACAGTAAACCTAAACAAAACCTACACTTTCACATTCAACCTAAACATAACCTAAACATAACCGCTTTCACATTAAACCACTTTACCAAAATAAAGACATTGATTGAACCTAAACATTAACATACACATTATCATTAACATTCAAACGCAAAAAATCAAATGCATTATCATATACATTCAACCTACACTAAACATAATTCAATATACACATTCAACCTAATTCAATATACACTTTTTCAATATGCATTCAACTTAATTCAACATACACGTTTTCGAATTACAATCAAGATCGTATCCAATACCTAAACTAACTAAATAATCAATAAAATTGTCATTGACACATTTTATCAAACACTTTGTGTGCAAAGTATCAAACATACTCAAAATGTGTTATTTTGCCACCAATCAAAACCACATTATACCATAACATCATTCAATCATCAATTAAACCAACTACATTCAATTATAAACTACATGCACTCATAAAAAATTCAATTCATACATTAACCCTAACCACATGAAAACTACCATTTTTTTTAAAAAAAAACCTACCCAAACTAACATTATGATTAAAAATGAGTCAAGATACTTACTTGTGATTAAATGGAGATGATGCACTTGATTTTGCTGAAAAATCGAATTTGGAGAAGTTGGATGGTTTGGAAGAAGTTTTGAAGAAGCAAGCAATACTGGAAAACTGAGTTTCTGCGTTCTGGTTATGTTCAGTTTCCTCGGTAGTTTGCTGCCGCCGGTTCACTCAAAACTTCGGCAGTTAACTGCCGAAGGGCATTTTGGTATTTTACTCGTGTGGCACAGCCATACTATATGTGGGAACAGCAATTCTCGTGTCTTTTCATCCTTTTTACTATTTAAGGATATATTTACCTTTTTTAGTTTAATATTTTGTGAAAAGTAGGAAAAGAGATTAAATTCAATGGAGCTGGCTCTGATCAAAGAAAGTCGAAGGAAAGAAAGTAAGAGGAATGATTGTTGAAAGAATGAAAGTGAGTGGAAAGTAAGATGATTATTTAAGTTGTTTGGTACAAAAAAAAAGTGGAAAGAAAGTTAAAGGAAAGATACATCTATATTTTTTAAATGACATAAATACCCCTACACTGAAAATTGATGTTATATTTTTTTAGTTGAAAAACTAGTGTATAAATTATAATAACTAGGAAATTTGAAGAAGCATGTACCAAAAAAAATAAAATTGAAGAAGCATGCTTTTAACCAACCAAGTTCTGAGACTTGGGAGGACATAACATGCACATGCCACCGTAATTTTTAATTTCAACCGATGGCCATTTTGTAATTTTACAATTTGCAAACTAATCACCCAACTTTCTTCGCTGCCATGAGCGGAAAGTTTTTGCCCGTGGGCCCATCAAAATAAAACTTTCTTTCCACTTTGACAATGCAACCATGCAAGGGAAACGACGTTTTTCAATGCTCTTTCTTTCCTCTTTGCTTTCCTTCCTTCTTGTTTCTCCGATTTCAAACAAACCCTTAATGTATGATAGTACTCCTTCAATTTTAAAATGAGTGTCGTTTTAATCAATTGCACACATATTAAGGAATGAAATAATGTAGTCAAATATCATAACAATTTTACTAAATTATCCTAATCAACTATTGGTTTGTTTTTCATTAAAGAAAAAATAATACTTTGGAAGTAGTGTAACATAGTACTAATTGAAGGGTATAATTGGAAAAAAAAAGTTATTATTGCATTGAAAACTAAAAGTGACATTCATTTTGAAACAATTTTTTTTTTTTGCTAAAACGACACTCATTTTGAAACGGAGGGAGTACTACGTTTAATAAGAACAATCAAATTGTGAAATGGACGTCCCGTGAGCTTAGCTTAGTTGGTAGGACAATACATTATTATATGCAGGGGCCGAAGTTCGAACCCCTGACATTCCACTTATTCACCTTATAAGGTGAATTTTAGTCAAAAAAAATGACAATTATAAAATAATTGCAAAATATTACATTTTTATTGGATATGAAACTAATCATGTATTCTCCAAGAATTTCAGCGTTAATTGATTGATACTACTACCTCCGTTCCTTTTTAATTGTCACTTTTTGATATTTTACTCGAACCAAGACAATCAATAAATATTACTACGTTTGATACAATTGTTATTACTTTTACTATAATGACCTTGTTAATTTTGTTGCGAATTCGATGAAAAATCACACCAATAACAAACTTGATGTGTTGAGTAAGGGATAGTCAAGCAACCAAAACAAAGTGTATGGAACAATTATAAACACAAGCCAAAAGTAGAAAACAACGAGAGAACGCAAAGAATTTGTTGACCCAGTTCGGCCCAAATTGACCTAGTCTGGGGGGAGAGAGTAGTTCTCTGTTTCACTATATGATGACTAACATTACAAAAGAGATGTCAATGAGTTACAAGAATAACACTCTTTCATTCACTTCATATTAAAATGTTAATTGTTCATTCAAATTTACAGGCTTTCATGTTCAGGAAAAAATGTTTTATTACACGGTAATAAACATGCAAATATACAGTGAAGAAAAAATGGGGTTGTTATGAGGAGACAAAAAGTATCCGTTATTATTAACTTAGAATAAGAATGCCCTAAGTACAACATCAATGGACATTGCGTGTGATCAATCCCTCAAATACAGTGTATAGATCCTTGTTTTCAGGCCCAAAAATTTCATCTGCTTTTTGTAGAGTCACCTGCAGTGTTGCATACAGTCTATTTACCGAAAAAGGCATGGTGGAAGAGGATAAGAGGAAACAAGGCAGAGACCAGATGAATTACCTCTCGTGTTTGTTTATGGGAATTTAGCTCCTTAACATTTGCCAAGAATGCACCAAATTGCTCGTAAGACAAACGGTTCCTAATATTAACAACCATGAGATAAAATAGAGAATAATGACCTAACCAATCTAATTTGATCAAAACAATTAGCCATTCACTGTAATATGTAAAAGATGCGCCTGTTTTTATTTGGGAGCTAAACGAATAGCATCCGCTTTGTAAATCATGTCTTCTACTGACGTTTCTGGTAGTGGAAGTTAAGTTTCTGAACTTGATTCAATAGTTTTCAAAATTTGAAGACAAAAGGGACCTCACCTGACTTGGCGAAAGAACTCCTTCCCATCCA
This sequence comes from Medicago truncatula, assembly GCF_003473485.1. Classification (NCBI taxonomy): domain Eukaryota; kingdom Viridiplantae; phylum Streptophyta; class Magnoliopsida; order Fabales; family Fabaceae; genus Medicago; species Medicago truncatula. The sequence continues at coordinate 57,228,934 of NC_053045.1, read as the reverse complement.
CCCGTGTACGTCCTGTGACACATAAGTTAAGAAGAAAAAATGAGATAAAGATTATAACCTAATGAAAACCTTCTTTGTATGGTTGCAATGCAGGAAATATTAAGCACCTAATTTTTCATAAGGATGCAAGATCCAAGAAGTAACCCAAACAGATTGACCTAAATTAAACATTTCTAGACGTAATCTTTTTACACGATGCAACAATAGCACAGTTGGAAGGACTCACCAGATTGTGATCCTGTTACTGAGTCAGAGCTTGATATTGAACCGTGACCTATCGAGGAAAACACTGAAGACCTATCGTCATGTGTGCCTCTTGAGGTTGAAAAGGAAATGGAATGTCGCCTTGGAGACATAGGTCTGGATGTTCTCGTTGGAGATACTGATGCAGAAAGACTAGGAGGGGAACCAGTGGGAGTAATCAGAGGGGTGGTTCTTTGTGATGCTACGAGGAGATTATAGGGCACCCTCGGTCTTATATCTGCAATGTTGGAATGGAAAAACCAAGAAAGTTCAGGATACACGTTCAAAGTTATAGTTGTTCATTTTTCAGGATACGCATTCAAAATTAAAGAGACACTAAATTGTCTTTTTAGGTAGTGCAAACTGAAATGTACACTATATGTATGTATATGCATTTGCCTCACAAATTATACATAGTACATACCATCAGATTCTTGATCCTCGGCATAAGAGTTTTCACTATCTGAGACATGGGGCATTGAAGAAGATATAGACGGTTGAAATGACGCGCCATTATCTGCAATAAAATGAGAACCTCTCAGAACTGAAGATGAAAAAGTGCAGCTGAACGAGCTCAACTTTAATGGCCTGTTTGTAAGAGCAGGAGAGAGAGAGAGAGAGAGGAATATGGAGGGGGAGGCTTGATTAAATATAGAAGTTTCCCTCTATTCATCTCTCTATAACTCTCCTCCCGCTCTTGTAAACAGAAACTAAAATGTTTCTATCAGTGCTCTCTCCATCATATACAAGTAACTGATTAATGTCTGATTGGCTAAAATAATTACATTGTTTTACATGCAGCTTATGCATGACATTGCCAGCCAACATTAATGACAAAACTAGACTAATATTCTAAAGAATTTATATAAGATATAATTAAGATATGTTCCCTCTATTATTCTCTACAAGAAATGTGGAAGGGGAAAACTTTGGATCCTCTCATTTTCTTTAATAGCAAAACAGTGTACCATTCAACAAGAGAAAAGCAAAAACAACTTATACAAAAGATTTTTAAATCCAGCACCGGAAATAATTAATTCCAGTACAGCAAAACTTGCAGTTTCCTCTCCAAACATGACATTGGCATGTTCCCAAAGGAAAAGGATAGGACCCAAACCCTAGTAATTTATGGATTATCATTGCCATTGTTATGATTTTCAACAAATGGAAACATAATAGGATGCTGAATGCGCATTCAATGGACAAAAGTGCCTAGAACTATGTGTCAAAGTTTCCGCTAGGCAGTTTCTTGAAGTGCATACGAAATCCTTTATATAGTTATATTGATAAGGAAATTAGCTTATAAGAATTTGAAGAAGCTATATTGGTCACAAGTCTACTCTTTAAAAGTAAAAGTTAAACCAAAAGCACCTTGAAGCTAATTGCATAAATGAGAAAATCATACAATAGCCTAAATGAGAGAGCAGTCTACAGAGGGCACCAAGACTCAAACAGAAATGTAATGTTGTGACTTGTAAGGGGGGATGACATAGAACATGTTGAAAGTACCTCCATACTGAGACGTAGAAGTCAAACTTGATTGACTCTGTATTCTAGCAACAATGTCTGGAGCTCCACCCTATGTCAAATACCAGTAAATGCCAAAAAGTTAAATAGGGAAATACCCTTTGAAACAAATAGCATTAGCCTATTTAAATCAAGTCACACACCATAGCAGCACAATCCAGTAAATTAAGAAATTGATTAAATGCCGGTTTGGATTGACTTGTTTTTGTTTATCTGCTAGCAAAAACACTTGTCAGACTGTTTTACAGAGCTTATATAAACAACTTATGGCATACCCATAAGCTCTCTAAGGTAGCTTATGAAAACAACTTATAACTTGTATGAAAATAGTTTGACATTATTTTATCTTTTGTTATATAAATAGTAATAGTATATACATAAGCACATATATGATAAACAATACTTAATTAAGCTATTTATCCAAGCAAGGACTATATTGTATTTGCCTGTATTGAAATCAGAAGCAAAATGCCAAATTCTCTTCATTATATGCGAAGACAAAAATGGTAAGCAACAAAGAACTTGTTAACCACAGACAGCAAGCGCCAAACAGCATTAAATAAATAAAATGGTATTAATAGTAACTTACAGAATTATCCTCATCCTCCTGAAGTGATTGCATAAGCGTCTTTCTGAAAACCTCTAACTGCATGAAATTAGGAAAGAAAGTTACTATTTTATTGAAGAAAACAAAGATGGATTATTATAATCAAAATTGAGTAAATAAACGGACCTTGGAGACATCTCGATTAAGCTTTCTGACAGTGTTTGAAAGCGAAGCATTCTCCTTAAGCAAATTCTCCTAAAATATCAACCTCAACTCAACTCAACTCAACCACTGAAAAAAATATGAAACAGAAAGAGTATGGGAAATTAAACCTTATCTTGCTCTGCACGGACGAGATTGTCGGCGGTTTGAGAGAGGGAAACGTCGAGAGACTCAAGCTGAGACTGAAGTTCCGCTATGAGTTCATCTTTCTCGGCGGTCTTGGCGCGAAGTTCCGATGACTCCAATTCAAGGGCTTTGACACGTGTCGATAGAGCAATGGATGTGATCTTGCGCGCTACATCGAGTTGTTCAAATGGATCTGACGGTAGTACTTGCATGACATCCTCGGGAAGATCGAAGTTCAAACCTCCCGATTCTGCCGTCATGTTTTCTTTGTTCCTCCCACTTTTTCCTTCTCTTTCTTTTCTAATTTCTTATTTTATTTTTACTTTCAAAATTACAGCGCTATTACTGACTGTTTCACATTCTTTTCGTGAACTTTGGTAAAAGTTTATTCTGGTTTACTAGTATTTTTTTTTATTTGGATTTTTTAATGTGAAATGTGAATATGGCTACAGCGTTGTTCTGTTCTTTATTGGATCGTGGGGTGGGGTCTATGTCTAGAAGATTAGAAGTATGGTAGTGTGTTTTTTCTTTTGTCTTCAGTAAATTGATTTAAATATTTGATGCCAACGTGTGGCTTGTAAAGACTTGAAAATGGATAGAATAGAACTCCATCCAAGAAAAGACAAAAATACACATAACTTCTCGAATGAGAAGTGAAAATGAGCAGAGTCGAGTTGAACTTGTCTGAGCTCGACTCGATAAAATTTGATTCAGTTCGAAATTCGGTTCGAATTCAACACAACATTTTTTTTTTAGCTCGAGTTTGGCTCGTTATATGTTCATAAACATTTTGATTCGGCTCGTTAGATTCAATTCGTTTGGTTGAATCACATAACTCAAAAATTAAATATTTTTGTAAAAAAAAAAAAAGGTCTAATTAACGCTGCCTCTGGAGCACTCTTTAATTATCCTAAATTTAGTAATTATTCTTTTAAAAAGTCAACTATTACAATTTTCAATGAAATTCAATACACAACTTTTCATTAAAAACTTACCATTTCCTAAAAAAAAACTCAAAACGTATAGCATCCAAACTCAAATCCATTTTAGAAAATCAAAACGGGGAAGCATGCACTACAAATTGTCTGCTTAGTCTTTTGATAGTCTCTAAATCGCAGTAGTAAAAAAATCAATATAGCATCAAATTTACCACATCAAGGACCTGAAAAACCAGTCTGCAAGCATAATGTGAGAAACTAGAATTACATGGTGCAAGAGGGAAGAAAAGAAAATGGAACACTTTCCAAACAATGGAAACAACTTAGGTTGAAGAGAGATGAAAATGGTAGATAATTTGTGGATATGACATACCTTTTTAGCAAGGGCGGATCTCTTTGGAGACCCCCAAGTGCCACTGCACCCTCCAGTTTTGCGTGTCCCGAGTTCGATCCCTCCGGCACCCTCTTAGTGGGATTTGAACCAGCATCCTCCTTGTACCAACCAAACATTTATACTACTACACCATTTTACTATGTTGAATATTATTTGAAAACGTTTAATATATATTTCATAAATATTTGGCATCCCCGATTTTTTTTTTCAACATCCGCCACTGCTTTTTAGTAAGCTTTACAGATTGGTTTTTAGAATATGTAAATTCATAGTAGTTAAGCCAATTCAGTTTTTTATTCTTCGTAGCAACTAGACAAGAGAGCTTCTTTGCATTGAAAACAAAGGAGAGCAAAAGTTTTTTGTTTCTGTGGACAATTGAACATGAAAAGGAACCAAAACATAATAATAACGGAGATCGGAAATGAAATTGGAAATTGCAAAAGTAATAAAAGGGATATAATGAAGTTAAAGTTTCTACTTCCTAAGCTTTTTTTAAAAAAAAAAAAAAAAAGGAACGGAAACGTTTAAACTCTAAGGTATTTTTCTAAATATTTAATTAAAAAACAAATTTGGTCAAACAATATTTAATAATTTAATACATATAAAAAGTTTCGAAAACTAACTAAAAGACTATTTAAGTATATGAAATCAATTATACATAATGGAGTCAAATGAAGCAAATCAGTCGAGCTATATATAACTCAAGTACAGCTCATTTAATTAACGAATTTAATTTTCAGATCAAGTTCAACTCATTAGGTTTATGAACCAAGTTCAACAGACTAATTATCGAGTCCAATTTCAAACTATTCTCAAGTTGGTTCGATTCATTGTCAGTCGTATCTCACTTCTTCCCACTTGCAAGTGGTATTCATCCCTTGTTTAAAATAAGATACTCCATCAGGTCACTATTATAAGCAAAATTTCACATTTTAGATACATTAAATAATTAATGTAACTAATCTTTATTACTAGATACATTAATTATTCAATGCATCTAAAAATGAAGTTTTGCTTATAATAGTGACCCGAGGGAATATGGTACTTCATGACGAATTCAAGTTGTTCATCATTTTTTTTATCCGGTCACCTAACACATGGCTTATTCATGAATTCAAAACTAAAATTTCATAAACATTAAAATAAATATACAGAAATTTCTCACATCTTCATGTTCTACCTTTCGACCACCTCCATTAAAGAACTCATCTCATTTTATTCAACCAAAAAATTTTCAACATATGAAACTCGTTTCTTCAAAACACAATTTCTTCTTTCCCTTAACATTATCCAAATATCATCTTCTTCCCTCCCAATCACTACCCCCAATTTTTCTTCACCTTAACCATGTTATTATCTTCTTCATTTTATCGAAACAGTAACATCCCCACCAAAAACTTCTCGTATTATAACCACAACCCTTCACTTCAAACACCAACATCCCTATCATTATCCTTTTTATCTCCATCAATTGCATCCTCGCAGCCAACCCATAATAGAAAGAAACAAAATTCCAGATCGGGAAAGGGAGGCAGAGACAATTTTGGAGTGTGAGCGGCGGCGCAAAGGATCAAAGAGAGATGGAGAGTTCATAGAGGTGGCGCAAAAGAGGGGGAGAAGGAGATTTCAAATTTGAAGTTTTAAGGAAATATATAGGATTTGAGTTTTGCTGTGAATGAGTTAACTCGACTAAGTCATGAGTGAGTCATGCCAATTGGAGTTTAACCAATTGATTCAAATGGAAATTCATTTTCTTTTTACCTAATTGAATGGTGTAGAGATAAATATATTGTGTTTAGATTATTGATGAGATTTCTTTTTCCGTTCATTTAATTGATTCTCAGGTTCATCTTTTCATTTGTTAAAATTCACTTTGTTGTTGTTGTTGACCTTCCATGAAAATCTAAATTGTAAGTTCTTTTGTTGTTGTTGATGATGATGATGAAAATCTGGATTATGATTTCATACGGTAGAAGCATCCATTGAAGAAGACAGTTGGAGCACACTTAATTTTTTAGGTCTGATAAAATTTTCGAAAGATGATTTTCTGGTGATTTGATTTGTTATTGAATTTCAGAAAAGACAAACATGATAATTTTTCTCATTCTATGTTTTGATGAATTATTGGTTTTGCATGAACTATGAATGAAGAAATGAGGAATATGTTGATTTTTCTTATTTGTTTTTAAATTCTGTATTATTATTTTTATTTATTTTTTTATTATAAAGAGGGCCGAAGTCCGGATGTATTGTTTTATTTTTTTAATTACTTATTTGTAAAAATAGATATTTAGAATTAATTAATTCAGAAAATAATGAAAATGTCCCTGTCAGCGTGCCACTGGGCATATTATGTTGACATAAGCCTAAATGAAGAATATGATACTACAAGGATATAATCCAAATGTTTTTTTTAATAAGGACCAAAATCAAAATCGTTTAGCCAAAAGAGGTATTAACCTTAGAAATAATGACATGTAAAAAAAATGATCACTTAATGATGTATTTACTTGTTTAGTTTGGCACTTTTGATCTCTACAGTAACTATAGAGAAAATCTTTTCAACAGTAAAAATTCTCAAGACAAGACCAAACGAAATGAATGACGAGTTCTTGCAAATACTACATGTTTACCTTAAAAAAATGCATTACAAGCCTATTTGGTACATTAAATAAAAATAAGAAATGTTAACCGGTGCCCCTTGGGCACTGATTAAAGAATTAGAAAAGGAAATATTTTTTTGAAAATTGTGTATTCTATTTTTTAAAAGTTAAAATATTGCTCTTTTCAATGTAAATCATGCTTTTCTTTCTACTTTTAGTTTATTAACCACTGCCATGGATGTACCGGTTAACAAGACCCTAATAAAATAAATTTATTCCTTTTTTAGTTTTTTTTTTCGCTTCCTCTTCTTCTCCTCATAAGTGCGTGTTTTACAACCACTCCACTCTCATTGGTGTAATAGATCTCACGACCACTTGCATGGAGTCACCTCTCTCTCTCTCTCTCTCTCTCTCTCTCTCTCTCACAATTCCCCCCTTCCAATGACGACCACTCACCACTCTTCAAACAATGATCATTCATCGTGTTCTCTCTCTTTATTACTACTCTTGCTGGCATGGTGGTGATGAAGAAGTAGTGGTGGGGAGGACGATGGTGATGACTGAGGGGAGGAGACGAGTGGTGATGGTGATGAAGAGAATTGTGAAAGAGAGAGGTGAAAAATGAAAAGAAAAATAAAAATATTGAGGTATAAAATTTGTTTGTCGCCTATATGTTACAAATTCAATGACCACTTAACATTTATGATGATGATAACTATAATTGAAAAAGATATACTCCCTCCGTCCTATATTATAAGAAAAAAATCACACTTATTAGGAAAATTAAAACGTAGCACTCCCTCCATTTCAAAATGAGTGTTGTTTTTGCAAAAAAAAATTGTTTCAAAATGAATGTCACTTTCAGTTTTAATGCAATAATAACTTTTTATTTTCAATTGTACCCTTCAATTAATATTATGTTACACTACTTCCGAAGTATTATTTTTTCTTTAATGAAAAACAAATCAATAGTTGATTATGATAATTTGGTAAAATTACTATGACATTTGACTACTTTATTTTATTCCTTAATATGTGTGCAATTGGATAAAGCGACACTTATTTTGAAACGGAGGGAGTGGTTTGTAACATAATTTTTTGTCTTATCTTTGAAATAAGTTTTATAGGAAGATGTAAAAACAATTTTCATTGGTAGTTGATTACAGGGAAAATGAAAAAGAGATCAAATTGAATGCACTTTGCATTTAATTTTCCTTTGAAAAATACAATTTTTTAAAAAAACATAATTAAATATGATAAAAGTTGATCTTTTTTGCTTATAATTTGGGACAGAGAAAATAAGTTTTTTTTACGTATAATTTAGGACAGAGGGAGTACATATATAAAATGAGATATTGAAGGAATAAGTTTTTTTTTCAGAGGGAGTACATATATAAAATAAGTTTTTTTTGCGTTATAAAATCAACCGAGTATTATATTTATTCGAAAAATGCTAAAAATGTTTTTATGACATTCAAAATACTAACTGATTTTTGCTTAGACAAACATTTGACTTATACTCCTATTTAGCTAATTCTGATTTTAAGATTTCTTTTTGTGTCAAAAATATCAGGGGACTCAACCAAGAATGGGTCCCCCATGACCCCATGGAAACAAACAGTGCTACTCGTTCTGGTCAGCCAACTACAACGCACCTCAATTGTTAAGTCAGAAATGAGGTGCCACCTCTCTCTCTACATTATTAATTTAAATTATTTTGATAATGACGCGTCATTGTTGGTTTATGGCAAGGCAAGGACGGTGCATTTTCCTATATTTTATCCTTTCTCACCTGCTATATATCATCCCCATCCCCTCCACTCATTTCCAATTCCACGTTCACATACACCGTAACCCATTTTAATTCTTCTTCATTTTTCTAACATAAATTAAAGGGTAATAACCTCTTCTTTTTTCTTCTTCTTCTTCTTCTTCTCAAGTAACTTCAAACCATTCTTTTGTATCCAAACCTCCATGGGAACTCAAGTTTTATACCCTCAAGACTATTTTATCACACCTACTCCTGCTCCCTTTTCTCACCGGAGCAACCGCTACGGCTACAACAACCGTGCCGTCACCTCAAGGTATCACCGGAAACCGGTTACCCGACCAGGCCTAAAGAAACCTGTGGCCGTGAGCTCCTATCAACCGGAAGCTTCTGCGGTCTTGAAGAGATCGAGTGTTGATGATTCAGTCACTGGGAAGAGCAGCGGTTTAGCTGTGGAGAAGGTCACGATTCTCCGCAGGGGTAAATCGTTGGATTCGGTGAAGATCGACACGTACGCTGGATCTGCCGCGTTTGGTTTGTCTCCGTCGCCGAGCGCGCTTCCTTTACCATCTTTTCTGATGAAGAAGCAGTTGGCTGTGACGGTTGATGACTCTGCGACGCGAGATCTAAGGCGCCTGCTCCGTCTTAATTGATGGGTTCGGGTTGAACCCGAGAAAATAACCATATGTTGACCCACTTCCACTTGTATCGGTTACCGTAACTACGCTTCTGGTTTCAAGTTCTGACCGATCGTGAATTTTTTAAACGAAAGGGTAGATCTGAAATTGAGGGTGATAGGATACAAGCCATGTGTATCTAGCATCTTGTGCAGCTTTGCAAAGGTTAATGTAAAATTAGGGCTGTAATATCAGTTTAATTTAAAAAGAGTTTAATTATGATAGATTTTTAGTTATTTATTTTTGTTTTTGCATTGTTAACACTTAAAACATCATAACCAATCTGTTACGATATTGACCAAGATCGACGATCAGAATTGATAAAGCGTGGTGGATGACTTTTATCGACAGGGTTGCCAAGGAATTGTTGTAGCTAGTTTTGTTATTAGTCCCTTGTAGTTTGGCTATAAGATCCATTACGCATCAATGAAAATGAGTGATAACACGTTTACGTTACAAACACAAGTTACAGGACGATCATTGAACAACTTATTATTATTACTCATTTGACTCTTCACACAAACTTCATAGCTAACAAAAACTTGTTCAACATTTGTAGTTGCTATCAGATGTGTTGCACTTATTTGTTTTTTCAAGTTTTTCATAAAGATCTGAAAGTTCTTTCAGCTGTGCAAATTTTGAGTCACATCGAACATTTCTAACATAATTTCAAAGATGATAACACGGCCACTTCTGGCACAAATGATGATGTAGGAGTCAAACATGAAACATATTGTAAAAGTTCAATATTCTCTCTCTTCATCAAACCTAATATTGAGCTCTTGCAACTGCAAATCTACAACACCAAAACAAACTATCATGCCTATAATGATGCAAATTAGAAACATTCGAAGTTGAAGCATGGCGCTTAGGTTTTTCACTTGCACATATGGTGCATCCAAACCAAGCACATCAATATCATGCTTATTGCAAATTTTTATAACTTTAGATATAAGTTCTTCCCTCCCACCATTCCTTATTTCTTGTAATTCTTGTTTGGTAGCATTGACAAGTGACAAAAGACTCAAAAGATCTCGATCAGGCTTTCATAGTGCTACACTCAAATCATTTGTAAATCTGAAAATTTCAATCATCATATATCATATGGAGATAAAATCAAATGATTGAAGCATATCTAGCAAAAGCATAATTCACCATATTTGTCAAATGAGGGATTATTCCCTACTTCTTCAAGTATACCAATAATGTCACCTTACAAAGTCATATGATCAAACTAGTGATAGGCCTAAAGTGAGAACTCCAACGAGTTTCACCCGCTTTAGCAATAAATTATTCTTAATTTAATCCACTACCAGTCTCTATTTTGTTCTCCTCAATCAAGATAAAAAACTGAATTGCTTGTTTACCGTAAAGCAATTCTTGTCTCTCGTTAAAAGATTGTATGAAATTAACAAGAATATGAACTTAGGGAAAAGAAAGAAAAAAAAAACTAATTCCTAGATCCTCAACACTTATAATCAACAACTTTTATAATTTCATTGGTTGATATGGCTAGAATTTCAGATTGTGGCTCACTTGGATGTTGAATTTTCTATGCTTCTCGAATGAACATAAAACTGAAGATAAAATGAGTAATGCTAGTAACACTCTCTTTTAAACACCTTCTTGAGTACTCAAACTCTTATTGGTTTAAATCATTGTGGGTCTACACTTTAAAAATTGAACCCACACAAAGTGGTGGGACATATATTAATTTTATCTAATAAAAGAATGAGTGCTAAAGAGAATGTTGAAAACTGAGTGTTGCTAGCATTCCTCAACTAAAATACATGTTTTCTCAGGTTGTGGCACTATGAAGCTGAAGTACATACATGCTCAGATTGTATGACAGAGAAGCATCGTCATGATTATATTTCTAAGAAATCATTATAGAGGGGCATTGTGAAACTAGAATTAATACAGTTAAGCATTTGTGGACTAATCAAAGCCAAAATCAAATGATAAAAACATGTATTTCATTATCTTCATAGATGATTATAGTAGGAAAACATGGACTTTACTTTTAATTGTCGTTGTGTGCAAGTGTGAGTTATATGTTCCATATTGGCTAAAATAGTAAAGGTTGAACACCTTATAGTAAGAGAACCCATAAACCCATAACCTTAAGGTTTTGGGTTAGAGTGTGGTGTCTTTCTTGCTTGTGCGGTTGTTCTAGCCTCGATGTGGACTGTCCCCTGAGCTCCCTCATGACCCAACAGTGGTATCAGAGCCCCGTTCGACAAAGGGTACTACCGAGGCAGCCAGTCCATTTACGCATAAAGCAGCAATGACGGTACAAACGTGTCGGTCCGTTTGTGGAGAAACCAGCAACGACAATACAAGCAAGTAAGAGTTTCCGCTTGAAGGGGGAACATGATGAAAAGTGATGGACTCACACTTGAGGAGGAGTGTTGTTGTGTGCAAGTGTGAGTTATATGTACCATATCGGATAAAACAGTAAAGGTTGAACACCTTATAAGTAAGAGGACCTATAAACCCATTGTCTTAAAGTTTTGGGTAAGGGCGGTGTCTGTCTCGCTTATGCGATTGTTATAGCCTCGATGTGGACGGTCCCCCGCGCTCCCCAATGACTCAACATTAATTACATGAAAAGTCTAGTGTATTTGATGTCTTAAAAGGATGCCCAACATTAATTACATGAAAAGTCTAGTGCATTTGATGTCTTAAAAGGATTTAAGGCATTGGTAAAAAGGAATCTAGTTGTCAAATTAATTAAATGTCTTATAATCGATAGGGATGGAGAATTTTCTTCTATTACCTTCAATGAGATAATTTAACGCTTTAAAATATTTTGTTGTGCACTCTGTTCCCAGCAATTTTTGTAGGAGAAAAGTATTTATAATCACAATAAATCAAAAGCTCTCTCTCATAAATGTTATTACAGCAGTCATAAAATAAAAAAATAAAAAAATAAAAAAAAACATACAAGAATTCATACTGAAATCAATCTGTTTCTGATTTGTTTGTGATCGTGTTTTACAAAGAAATTACTCACTCCCTTCCTAACAAAATCTACTTAATTAAGTTCAACCCACAAAAAATACTGTCACAAAATGAACCTTCTACGACTTTATCGTACATCCAGTTTCTGTTAAATTAAAAGAGAGATTTTTCTCTCTTTTAATCTAATCGAGATGGTTGCACCATAAAGCCGATTGCAGAGCTCATATAAAGTTATATTAAAGATGATTCACCACTAGAGAGGCCTAATATTGTGTACTACTAAACATTATGGATTGGATTTTGAGGAGATTCATTGGAAATTTTAGAGGCATCATGAGAATCATCCGTACTAACAGGATATCCAATTCCATGTCTATGTTGTGGAAACATCACAAACATCCAACCAACAAACACACCAATAGTTGGAGGCAAAACCTGAAGAAGTTGCTTCTGTGTTGACTCAAAAGAAGGATAAAAACAATGCACAGTGTTTGTATCAAGAAGTCCAAGCAATGCAAAAATAAGCAAAGACAAAGCAGCATGCACAAAGTCACTACCCTTAAGCCTATACTTTGTTAAATCAATGGAAGTTGAAGCTGGTGGTGAAGGCCATAATCCCTTGGTTGTTACAATTCCATAGTGTCTCTTTTTATCAGTTCCTGTATAACTATCTGTGAAGGTTGAAAAGAAACAATTGAAACCACATATTACAAGTAAAATTGAGCTAAGGTACTTGTTGCTTGTTTTGCATCGACCACTATTTGTGACAACGGGGTTTAGGAACTGGAACAAGAAAACTGTCCCTGTTGGGAGTAGTTTTATGAGGCTTCCAATTCCACCTATACTCTTTTTTATGGTACTTGTTGCAGTTGTTGTTTCCGTGTTAAAGGTTGAATGTGAAGCAATTGTCTCATTTCCATTTTTTTGATCCATGTTAGTAGACATGAGACAATTTGCATGTAAAGTTTTCTTTTGTTTTGCTTGTTTGTTTTTCTCTTTATTACTATGTTATGTGATTGTTTGATTGATTTTATAGAAGAGAAAAATAGTGATCAGGGAGGGACTTAGTCGTAAATGACTCCTAATCTTGGACTTGGCTTAGTGGCTTTATTAGGTCTAATTATGTTAGAATGGTTTAATTAAGGCTGCTAGATAATGGAGACTTTAGAAATATATCCACAATTTTTGAAAATTTATTTTTTATTACACGCTTTTGGCCATTTCCACGAATGTAGTAATATGGTCTATTCTTCCATGCATATTGAACAAGTCCTAAATGATTAATTACCAAGTACTCCGCCACTATCGTAAATGATAAAAGTCCAACTAGAAGGAAAAACTTAATAAATACAGTGGAGATGTGTGGACTATGCATAATAAGTTAGAATGTTATGTGTCATTCTTCTTAGAATATATTTGTCATTAAGTCATCCTCCATATATGCCAAAAATTTGGTCGACTGTCACTTCTTATTCGGTTATAGTATATATTAAAAAAAAAACAATTTGGTATATTTATGTTTAAAATATGTATAATAAATATTTAGATCGGACGTCATGATCGAGGTGCAAACTTACACATCCACTTGTGTGTGTGAAGGTTTATAAAGACTTTTGTCATTTCGTTTATAAAAAAATATTTATTATTAATTGTAAATAAGTAAATATATATTAGCATATGTTGACAAAAAAAATATATCGACACAACCATCTAAATTTCTCAACGGTGAAAATAATTTGTCAAACTTGGGATGCGTTTGTTTCAGCTTTAAAAAAAATAGATTTTGGGTTAAAAGAATTTAGAGATTTTTTAAAAAAATTTAAAGCTATTTTTGTTTGCTTACTATCATAAAAAATCTTTTTTTTTTTTTTTTTAGGATTCGAAGCTTTTATACTTGAGTCCCTTGTATTTAAAAAAAAAAATAGATTTTGAAAAAACTACTAGGAATAGCTTTTCATGAGGCTAAAAATGAATTTTTTTAACAAAATAGATTTTTTTTTTATTTTAAATTTGAAACAAACACTACAAAAAAAAAAAAAAAAGTGATTTTTTAGTTGAAAAAAACATCCCAAACAAACAGGCCCTTAATCTCTCATGATCTGAACAAACTGGAATTGACAGATCAAACATATTTACCGAGAAATTAACTATAGTGTTATGGTCTTGTTAATTTTGGTTATGGTAAAGAACTTGGTTTAATAGAGTTCTTATCTCCCCATCCTTCATTATCAAATAATATTGCTCTCCAATGATTGCGTGGAAATCTCCTTCCATCGTCTCGCTCTTTCGGTGATTTTTTTAATGCACTATAGAAAAAATATGTGTTTTTATTTATTTATTTATTTCTTTTTGATTATACGATTTATATTAATAATAGAAAGATAATTTGGAGGGAAATTTTTGATGGAGAACATGTAGGATTAGAGATGCTAATGATGATGATAAACGATATAGATACAAATGATGATGATGATTACACGCGTTTGGTCGATGAAAAGATACAGATGCACTTTAACTTTAAGGAAGAAAAAAATCCTCAACCATTTGATTAAATGTAGTGGCTATTATGTAATATGCCGATGTTGCAACTAATAAAAGATATAAAACACTTTTGTTTAAAAAAAAAAAAAAAAAGATATAAAACACTTTAACAATGAGTTAGGAAAACATGCACTCGACCACCACACCATGACACCACTATCTCATATGTTATTATTTTTTCGAATTGAAGATATAAGATAATACAATTTGAACTTGAGTATAAAATAAAGATTTGGGCTGGGCTGGTATAGCCACACCCAGCCTTAAAAGAGATCCGCCCTGCATGTGTGGACATCAATTTTATACTTCACACAAGACATTTAAAATTTTAAGGATGACTCTTGAAAGAGTAGATGATTTTCACCAAAGAGAAGATTGTGTCGATACTAATATATTTAATGATTAATATTTATTTATAAGTTAGACTTTTTTAAACGATACATTTGATAAATATACATATTTTGAATATAAATATATCAATCTAGTTTCTTTATCTTCAAAAAGCCGACCTTAATTTTCTCTCTCTAAGTTATATTTTCTATTTTCTTCATAGAGGATGTGGTTTTGCGTCAATTTTTGACCCAAAATCTCCCTAATTTCATATTTTTCTCTTTATTTCAATCTATATAAGTGATTTTCACATAGATTTATATTTTTTCTTTAACAGTTTCGTCGTCTGAGTGCGACGTTGTGTTGTTCGTCGTCTTGTGCGACGCTATTCAATTTCCTGTGCAGTGTTCATTTGGTTCATATTGAAAGATCAACTATTCAATTAATGATTTAGGTGTCAACGTTGCATATCCTGAGACATAAATATTCCAATCACTTTCATTTTATCGTATTATTTGTAGACATTTTATTGTTGTATGCTATTAACTTAAATGTTGTGAGCCTGTTCTCAGGTTCTTTCATTACATTTGTAGCAATCTTGAATGATATTGTAACAGCCCGATTTTCGCTAGATTTATTTTTAATTGTTTTAATATGTGTTTATATCTGCTTGTGCGTGATTATTTATCATTGGGTGCATTTTAATGGGTTTTAGTGCGTAAATGGTATTTTGGTTATTTTGTAAGTAAGGGTAATTTAGTAATTTCATGGTGAGGATTATTTTTAGTGTCTTAGGTGATAATCATTATTTTACTAAGTTACTAATGTAATAATTAGTTGTGAGCCGGTAGGTGATCATTATTATTATTTTACCGTTAAGTGAGTAGAAACATTTTGTAAATGGTTTAGTAAATGGGTTAAGCCCATTAAGGCATTAAGGGTTAAACCCAATTGTGAGGAGCCTATATAAACTCTTTTGTTTAGAGAAAAATAGGTTTTCATTTCATTTCATAAGAATTTTGAGAGAGGTAGAGAGAGAGAGAGTTCAAGAGAAGGAGCAAAAGGGTTAGAAGGGAGAAAGCTTGAAGAACCAAGAGGTGTTAGAGATTCTAGGAGCTTAATTGAAGCTTTTGCTACGATTATTGCTTATTGAGGTAGGGGGGTTAGATTTCAAGCATAATCTCTTAGTTTCATCTCTCTTTTTCTATGCATAAGTGCTTATTTGAATAAGTGATCATTGTGAACCCAACCGTTGAAATTCGTGCTCATATTGTAGTGATATGTTTGAGTATGTTAATTTGATGTTAATTGAATTATTGATGATGAAATTGCATGTTCATGATATATGTATATGAATACTTGATGAAATATGCTCAATTGATGAATTATGACATGTTGTTGTGGTTGATTGTTGATGATAATCTCATTTCATGTCTTGGGTATGAAATATGTTGAGTTGTTGTTGTTGAATTGGAAGAAATCAATTGTTGTTGTTGTTGAAGACTTGTTATTTTGAGAAAATCTTTTTAAACAATTTCATAACTTGTTCAAATGCCGTGAGACGAGTGTATTCAATGTGTTAGAGCCTCGGGTTGTGCCTTGGATCATTTTTGACGAATATGGGACTTAACTATTCGATTTTGGGGCGAAAACGCACGTTTCGCAGCGCTGCGCCTGAGGTAGGGCGCTAGGCGCCCACTCACAGAGAGCCAGCGCTGGGCGCTGCACTCCTGGCGCCAGGCGCCCTGGACAGGGCAACACGCTTGTTGCTCCGTTTTCGGGTGCTTGGGGGCAGTCGTGTAGGGGTCCGTTGCGACCGTTTGAAAGTGTACTTTTGCTGTTTTCACTCACTTTACTACTGGAACATGATTGGCTTTGTCGAAACTTCAAATTTTCAAAATGGTTTGAAACTTGTATTTGTGCCGTTTCAGTTTTTCGGATTTTGTCGGAAAATGAACTTTTGTAAACAAAAAGGATTACAAACTTGGTCTACAGTTCATATAGATTTAGACAAGACATGTAAGGATGATATAATGTCTTAATCATGTAAAACTTGATTTTCGGGTGGGATTGTGGAATATGTGAACTTGAGATTTTCTCATACGAACTTAGGCTAATCTTTGAACTAATGTTTGATAGTTCGTAAGTGGCCTATGCTCATACTTATATGATTAATTAAGATCGAGTTGTAGGTTTTCAAACTTGAACAAGTAACTTTGCTTTGAAAAATATCAATGTTGACCATTTTGCTACTTGATACGGACTTTGTCGAAAATGGTTCCTTAAAGGCAATTACCTTATACACCTAATTTCATGAATGGCTCTATATGATTAAATGAAGATATGTGAGTGATTGTTAGGTGTTGAATATGATATTTATGATAAGGTGTTGTATTCTCTCCTTTACTTGGATTGTGAGAAAGTATATGGAGTTGTTGAGCTATATTATATAGTTGATGTTGATTAATGTATGTATATCAATTGATGTTGATGGTTGTTGATAATTATGATGACAATGTGGTTATGACTCTTAATTGATCTATGACTTGATTGATTATGTGGACGTTAATACTTGATAATGCAATTGTTGTTGAAGTCGATCAATATAGATGGAGGTTATCCTTTATATTGTTGTTGAATATTTATGAGGTGATTTTGCATTGTCGAGTCTTTGCTTGTATGTCCATGAATCATAGTCATGTTGAGTATTGATGCTGTAAAGAAGGGTTACTCTTTTACTTCGGCGATAATGTAAGACGGACATGAAATCTTACATAAGATGTTCTGTTGGCATCTTGAGGTGACGACCTTTGTTGGTGATTGGTACCACATGCATATATGTGTCGTGGATAGGCGCATAGCATAATTGACACGAGTCTTAATTGTTGCATGTGAATGATGATTGTTAATGATAAGTGTGTTCGATGAATATATACTTGTGATATTTAGAATTGTTAAATTGTAGTTAAGTGACAAATTAAACCAAATATATATAATAAATTAAACTTCGTGAACATATATATATATATATATATATTTTTTTTTACCAAATACCATATACGATCTTTTAACTTGGATGTTTATAATAAGTTAGTGATTTATCCTTAAAAAAAAAAGTTAGTGATTTAATTTTTTATAAATATATATATATATATTTTTTTTTTACCAAATACCATATACGATCTTTTAACTTGGATGTTTATAATAAGTTAGTGATTTAATTTTTTACAAATTGGTCCTTTTAAGTCAGAAAATATATGTATCATTATCCTATTTTTATCAAACTCGATTAAAAAATGTTTGTGTAGATATTTAATATTAAGTTAATAGATTCAAATTCACTGCTCTCAAAACTAACGTTCATTAATGTATTATTAATATTGATTTGAAACAAAATCGATTATTACTTAATTTATAATATTTTTATGAAATATTAAGAAAATATAATCAAGTGCATGAGATTACGATAATTCTTTTGGACTTATTCAAAATGCATTGCATGATACATTAGTTTAAAACTGCAAATGGCCAAATTGGTGTAACAAGAACAATTTTTAAAGCTCGCTTGTGGAAATTTTTCAAAAGTTGCCATTACCTAGCAGCTATGAAGACCAAATACATCATACGATACGGATACGATACAACACCGATACATAAATTTTTTAAAATTCAAGATACGATACGGCTGAGATACTTCAATAAAAAATTAAATTTAAACTACATATTAAAACTCAAAATACAAAAAAAGACACAAAACAGACGACGACAACAATATAAATATAAATGTAAGTAATATTGATAATAAAGAAAGCCACAATTAGTCAATTACATATATGATATATCCTAAATAGAAAACATCATTACTTAGTTAATTACATATATACCAAATATAATAGAAACATATACCAGATATAATAGAAACATCAGGTAGCCCGCACATATCGGTTTTCCACCGCCTATATCTCTATTATCCCAGATGTATCTGAAAAGTATCGGATAATTGTTTTTTAAAAAAATAAAATTTAATCTTCGAATACTCTCCTAATACATATCAGAAAGTATTAGACAACTATTGATGCAAGATACGTAAGATATATGGTTCGTCATTCATTTTGAAGTATCACGACTTCAAAGCCAAGCAGCCTCAAATAATTCTAACTTTATTAGACTTAATGTCATTATTAAGCCAAGGTCAAATAATTCTACCAGGTCCCCATGAATAGGACTCCGCCCATAACATAATCGGCAGATCCTCCTTATTTACTCTTCTATAAATTCAATCAACATGCACATAATATATCATAAAAGAGAAAAAACAAACAAAGCAAAACAAAAGAAAACTTTAGTTAGCTAGGTCCTTACAAGTCTCATTTATTAAGATTTAAGATGATGGAACACAAAAATGGAAATGAGACAATTGCTTCACATTCAAGCTTAAACACAGAAACAACAGCACCTGCAAGAAGTACCATAAAAAAGAGTATTGGTGGAATTGGAAGCCTCATAAAACTACTCCCAACAGGGACAGTTTTCTTGTTCCAGTTCCTAAACCCCGTTGTCACAAATAGTGGTCGATGCAAAACAAGCAACAAGTACCTTAGCTCAATTTTACTTGTAATATGTGGTTTCAATTGTTTCTTTTCAACCTTCACAGATAGTTATACAGGAACTGATAAAAAGAGACACTATGGAATTGTAACAACCAAGGGATTATGGCCTTCACCACCAGCTTCAACTTCCATTGATTTAACAAAGTATAGGCTTAAGGGTAGTGACTTTGTGCATGCTGCTTTGTCTTTGCTTATTTTTGCATTGCTTGGACTTCTTGATACAAACACTGTGCATTGTTTTTATCCTTCTTTTGAGTCAACACAGAAGCAACTTCTTCAGGTTTTGCCTCCAACTATTGGTGTGTTTGTTGGTTGGATGTTTGTGATGTTTCCACAACATAGACATGGAATTGGATATCCTGTTAGTACGGATGATTCTCATGATGCCTCTAAAATTTCCAATGAATCTCCTCAAAATCCAATCCATAATGTTTAGTACACATGTAACACACAATAGGCCTCTTTTTGTTTCCTATGTAGGACTTTCGATTTGTGTTACTCATTGACGCAACTGATTCGAACTCCGACCTTTGCAATGTCTTATCATTTAAGTTATCCTCACGAGGACCCATGATAATAGATTTTTATTGGTAAATACACAATTACGTAGACTGTGTTGGTGTGAAAAATTATCGTGCAATGTGTCAAGACGGTACACAATCACGCAACCAATAAAAAACATATTGATTTCATGTGTTTTTTATTTTATTTTTTATGATTGTTTTAATAAGATTTTTAGCATTCGATTTATTGTGTGATTGTGTAGGGTGAGCTTCTAAAAGTGTTGCCAACAAGTGCTCATGTAATGTGTAAAAACAAAATTAAACAAGAATTCATGTAAATGGTGACGTTAATCTTCAAAAAGTATCAATTTGAACAGTAGTTAGTTAATAAGGGTGTCATGTTTTGGATGATTCAGTTTGAACTTTGAACCATAAGCCGTGTGAGTTTTAAAATATGTATATATTATGGTGACAACTGACAACTACATTACACATGAGTAACTTTGGGCATGTTAATTTTGCATCAATCAAAACTATTCATTTATTTTTTTTGGTAAATAATAGAAGATAAATAAATGTTTTTGATTAGTGTTAACTTAGCATGGAAATAGTTACCAACCTTTTATGGATTGGTAGATAAGAATTTGCCATATATTATATCAATATAAAAAAGTTGCTCAATTTAGTCCCTTTATTTTTTTCTTCTTCTTTTCAATTTGGAGTTTTGAAAGTAAAAACCTGGACGAAGTCTCCAAAACAAAGTCTCAATTTGGAGTTTTAAAAATATATGCACTGTATGTATATTAATATTTAAAAATTAACCATGACAACAAGTTTTCCTTTCCTTCTTCGTCATTTCAAATAATTAAATCACATCCATATTATCATTTATAAGCTACATATCAGTGTTCAAATCCAAATTGATAAAATAAACGAATTTTATTGAATATTTTTTATATTTAAATCATTTCAAGAAAATCTCACGATTTTAATTAGATTATATTTTGAACAAAAAGGATATTCGTTAATTCAATAAACGATTTTAATTAATTCCCTAAAAAAATAAACGATTTTAATTAGAAAATCTCACAATTTAAATAAACGACGTTTATTAATTTAAATTGTTAAAAATAAAAAGGATGAATCTGAACAAGCTCACACCATCTATATTAATAACATAAAACAACAAAGTATACAATCCTATAAATGTGACTATATTCAAGTCTCTGAAGTACCTATGCATCTGAATCTGCAATGTCGACGACATCAAAGTCATTGATTAAATATGCACTGTACTACTGAAACTGATATGATAATCTGAACCGAACAAATACCTCAACAAGACGAGAAAGACAAACAACGTTGTATAAAAATGACGAATAAAAAAATGTCGCACTAAGACGAATAAATAATAAAATAAAAAACTAAATAGATAGTGAAATATCAGTAGCATTTAAAGTAGGGGGAAACTGATTTTCATTCAACCAACGACAACACTCTTAAAAAATATCAAGACTATATGTATTCCAAAATTGATTATAATATCCAGGACTATATATATGTATCCCAAAATTGAGGCATTCCAATATTCTTAAACCACTTCCTTAAAAAAAAAAAAAAAAAACTTTTAAACCACATTAATTGATATCTCTTATCATGGGCAAACCAGAGTCTGGCACTGCCTGTTAAAACTCCTTTATTAACCACCCCGCTCTTTCCATCTTGCCAAACCTCTCATGTTCAAATAAAATATCATTAAAATCACCAAAATAATGACACATCATGTACAAAACTCCCTAAGAATCCTTAATAAGGATTGCCAAGCAACCTTAAAAAGATCATCGATACACATATATGATTCAACGAATAATTAATTGATAATAGAGCAATTAAACTAGTTTTTCCAATAAATTGCCAAACCACCACTTCTACGGGCACTACTAACAGCAAGACAATGATAAAAACCGAGAACGTAACGAAAATCTTCACTTTTATTAGATGAGACTAGTGTCTCACAAAGAAATAAAATATTTGGTTTATAGTACCGGCCTACGTACTTCAATTTTGGAATTACACTATGGTTCCCTATGTAGGGATTTCAACAGGGGTTCTTCAAAATTTTAATACTCTTAATGGAAGAAATCTCGTCAAACGAATCTTGATTAAATCATTAATCACAAATCAACACTTTAAGAATTCATGTGTTTATCTCTTGAAGCTCAAACTCTTTGATGTCTAACTCAAAGAGTGAGTGATCAAGAGTATTGTTCGATGACAACACCTCTACTCAGTCCACACAAACATATTTCTTTGATCACAGTGCTAGCTACTTACGAATGAAGGCTTAAGAGAGAGGGACGATTTTAGGATTTTAGAAAACTAATGTTTCTAAATTGTTGAATTCGGTCTAGTGTTGTGCATGCTTTAGCACAATGGTTCTATTTAGAATTCTTCCCTTCACCCTGCACATTTTGCTCGCGCCCTGCAGCCATGCCAAAAATGCCCTTGCGCTAGTTAAGTCACGTTGCGTGACTTAACTAGCGCACCTTATAAACTATGCGTGACTTAAGTCACGCACCACTGGCCTATGCGCGAGTTAACTCACGCACCTTGGCCGGTGGTCAGAGCTGAAGAACAAACGTTTTTTTGGTCCTTGATTAGTTTTCCAACATTCATTCCACACGTTTTTTTTTAACCAAATTTTACATGTTTTTTGACCACATTAATGATATTTACAACCTATACTACCATTCCCACCTATAAATACCCTTCCATACTTCCCTAATTCCTCACACCATCTCACATTCTCCTCGTCCTCACTCTCTCCCTCTATTTCTCTTCTTTCTTTCTTTTTTCAATATTATCTTTGGGGGCAAAAGTGATCAATCTTCGTGGTCGTAAAATAGTGAGTAGCCGACATGGGGAAGTGATAAACCCTTGAGATAAGTTTAAATCTGCTTTTTGGTAAAAATATTTGTCTTGGGGTATAAGAAAAACCATATTTAAATTTAGCTCAAGGGTTGATGTTGATGGTGTATTTTCCCCATGAAGGCTGCTCACTATTTTACCCCAAGATGATTGGTCACCTTTTACTCCAAAGAGGGAGAAAATAAGTAGATTTAGTGATTTCGAATAAATTGTTGTATCAATTATTGTATTGTATGAATTCTATTAATAAAATGAGATGATATTGTTATATGCATCAATTTTTGTTCATTCCTTTTTATTTTCTATTTTCTTTTATTTTCTAATTTTGTATTTAATGAATAAATATTAATTTAGTTCATTTCATTTTATTTGTATTTATTTAATGAATAATATCGAATCAAATAAAAATTGCGATAGCGTGAATTCAAATAAAAATTGCGACAACGTGTATTGAATAAATTTGAATAAAAAGTCAATAAATAAGGACAAATTCAAACTTTCTAAACTGCAGGACTCTGGTATTCGATGAACATTTTAAATGACGACATTCAAGTGCCAAAAGAATGAGGTGCATTCCTTGACACTTGAATACCATCATTCAAGATGCTCATCAAATGCTGGACTCCTGTCGTTTAACAAGTTTGAATTACCTCATTCAAAGGAAGACAATTGTTGCAGTTGGAAGGTGCATTCATTCCGTACCTACTAACAATCTTTTGGACATTTATACCGAACGTTTGTACCTTCCAACTACAACAATTGTGTTACCTTTGAATGAGATAAATTCAAACTTGCCAAACAACAGGACTCAAGCGTTTCACCCGACATTCATGTTTTCCTTTGAAAAGAATAAATTTTTGTTAGGCTTGCTTTAGATGATGGTATTTAAGTGCCAACGAAATGAGGTTCATTCCTTGAAACTTAATACCATCATCTAAACCAACCTAATAAGAATTTAATATTTTCAAAGGAAAAAACATGAATGCCGAGCGAAATGCTTGAGTCCTGGCCGTTTGGCAAGTTTGAATTACCCCATTTAAGAGGTAAGACAATTGTTGTAGTTGGAATGCACCTTACCCTAACTAATGACGATCTTCTGGCGGAATCAAACTTTTGATGATATCTTCAGTTGATCTAAGCAACGTCACCCGCATATCGATCCACGGAAACATGTTGTGCTCCAAAAACATGCTCGTCACGTTTTCGTCGTTCTTTAATTCCACCCAAGTGAATGACACCCTCCCCTCGTCGAGTGTTGGACGTTTATACCGAACGTGTTCCACTCTCCTTGTGTCTCTGGGGTTGACTCCTTTGTTGAATTCAGTGAGTTCATCCTTTAGACCTTTAACGTTACACCAAGGCACCGAACCTTCAACCTCTGTGGTTCTCCGCCGTTGAATTGTGCATGAATGTCGATCTACCCGGCCATTGCTTCAAATCTACACAATAAGAAATTAAAAACAACCAATGAAAAACTCATTCAAACAATTCATCAAACACTTGGAGTGAAAATTATACATAAACCCTAAAACTCATAACTACAATATTAACATGCAAACATCCAAACACAATTAAGCAAGATAAGTCATTTGTATGTAACATTGTATCATATCTTGCAAAGAAAATCAAAATTTAAACAAACCCTAGTCTAAATTTTTTCTCTAAAACTCAAAACTACAACATAAACATGCAAACATCTAAACATTTAAGCAACACAAGTCATTTACATGAAAACATTGTATAATTTCTTGCCAAAAACACCAAAATTTAATCAAACTCTAAATCTAAAAAATTTATAATTTATGAGAAAAATACAACATATAAACATAAAAGGTTAATGGTGTTTGATCATGAAAACTTACTTGTTATTGGAATGTTGTTTGATTTGAACTTGAAGGAATTTTGGATTTGGGTGATTTAAGATTTTAGATGAGAAATGAGGAAATGAGGTGTTCTGCCTTGTTTAAGACAACACATAGCGCAAGTTAACTAACGCCGCGCTAGTTAACTCACGCAACATTAGTTAAGTGGTGCAGTGATTAACACTTGCGCTAGTTAACTTGCGCAAGGGTATTTTTGGCACGGCTGCAGGGTGCGAGCAAAATGTGCAGGTTGAAGAGCAGTATTCTTCTATTTATGGAATCACTTGTGTGCTCTGCAAGTCAAACAGTCACTATTGGTGTTGTATAAGCCCAATAAACTATTTTCTTTGCTAACTAATTCGCTCCACGTACTAAATACACCCCGAGTAATAAGTTCACTTATATCTCTCATGTATATGTCCTTTTGTGTATGACCTTGTAGATTCTTGTAACGTTGATGACAATATTAAATCTTCTTTTAAATATTTCAAGCTGGCTCTATAATATACGTGAAGTCTGGAAAATAATCTTATAAAAATAAACACACATATTTTAACCTTGTAATTTGAGATTCTTCATATTTTTGACCTTGTAATGTGCATGAAGTCCATTAAAGTTACCTAGAGGTTGAATTTTTTCATGATTTTTTGCATACATATTGTTTAGGACGTTAAAATATGATTTTTCACAAAAAATTAAAATTTTTCGACAAGAGAATGATTAATTATGAATTTTCCTTTCTCTTAATTATGAATTTCTTAAACAATTCATATACATCATTTAAAAACTCTAAAATTTCATGGTGAAGGTTCATATAATATTCTAACCTTGCCTTCAAAACTAGTGAGCGAAAATTGACCTGTGAGTATACGATCACTTGGAACGAAATTGCAATTTTGCACATTTTAGTTGAAAAATCAAAATAAATTGAGGCGTCTTCGAAATGCTATAAATGTTTTCATATCCTTTCTATATTTTTGTATAGATATCTTTGCAAATGATCAGCTCAGAATTCAATTTTTAGGTCAAGATTTCATTGTTTTAATTTTTTGGCGCTTTGAAAATTCATAATTAATATGTCCATTGTTTGAAACTTCTAAACTTTTGTGGAAAGCCATATTTTAACATCCTAAACATGCCTGGAGAAAATCATGACAAAAATTCAACCTCTAACTCCATGTATACTAAAGAGTCAAAATAAAAAGAACCACAAATTACATAATTAGAATATATGTTTTTACTTTTGGGTCATTTTTAAGTCTTCGTGTCTATTACAGGGTCAACTCGGAACAATTAACCCAAAAAATAATTTATATCTTTGACTTTTAAATTTTTTTTTAAAAAGAAAATTATTGAATTAAAACACATGCTATCACAAACATATACTCTTTAAAAGACAAACAAAAATACAAAATTTGTACATGCATAAATATGCAAATAAATATAAAAAACTACACACATAAGAAGCTACAAAGAACCAAAAACAATAATACAAAAAAGCACACTAAAACTAGTACATATGTAATCCTACACACACAAGCATGCACGCACGCGCACACATAGATATACATATAATTGAGCTAGTTATGACTCAAATCAGTCAAACTATTGTTCAAGTTTAGCTTAATTAGTTAACAAATTTAATTTTCAACTTAAATTCAACTTATTTGATTCATGAATTAAATTCAACGAATTAATTATCGAGTGAAATTTTGAATATTATTATTAGCACGGTTAAGTAATAAAAAGCAAGTAAAACTGGTTTCTTAAAGTCTCAATTCTCGACCAACAAGAATAATTAAAAAATAAAATAAAAATATCCCTCAAAAAAAGAATAATTTAAAACCATAAAAATCATTTCACGATATAACATATATTCCATTGGTTTGGACAATTTTATGTTAACCTTTTTGTTTTTGTTTAATGTTGGAGCCGGATTTAATTGCTCCTGAAGTAGACATAATAACAAGTTGGTCTCCGGTTTTCTCTCCTTCTGAAGTTGACGGTGACTCTAGAAAACTAGAGTTCAACATAGTGTCTGGAACATTGATGACATGTCCACATGTGTCTGGTGCAGCAGGTACATCCAAGTAATTTCAACCTACATACATGGTCGCCTGCTGCTATCCGTTCTGCTCTAATGACAACTAGTAATATAAATGATGAGTTTTAATTAATATTTGAAGGGAATTGTGTTTCTTTAAGTTGATTATTGTAAACTGTTGAGGAAGTTACCCTTGGAGAGCTTGAACTACACTTCATTTTGAGTGATTGTTCAAAGTTGTCTATTACTTAAGAAAGTGTTTATATGTCAAATGGACTTGCTACAAATATTTACTTATCATAGAAGGATGATGTATTTTAGATTTATTTGATCTGAGCTTATTATAGTTTACTTATCAAGGTTTAACCTAATATAAGCAAACATAGTGCATTCCTTATATTGCAGCTAATTTGTTGAGTCCGATAAATAATAACGATGCTAAGTGACTTTGCTTACGGGGGCAGGTCAAATCGACCCCGTTGAACCCTGACTTAATATATGAAGCAAGCGAAATGGATTACATATGTTTGTGTGGACTGGACTACGACAAAATAATTATGCAACAAATCAGTGGAGACGACATCAGCTGCTCCAACACAACAAACTCAACAACAAAGGATTTAAATTATCCATCATTCACTCTAAAAGCACCGCACCCAAATAACCACATAAGTGGGAGTTTTAAAAGAACCGTCGTCACAAATGTTGGCTCACCGACATTTACATATAGAGCATTCCTGACAGCACCCAATGAACTCGATGTTTCATCGGTGCCTGATGTTTTGTCATTTTCTTCATTGGGAGAACAACAAACTTATGTCCTCACCATAAATGGAGCATTGAGAAAAGAATCTACTGGGTCAGCATCATTGGTTTGGGATGATGTAGTATTTCACCCAAATAGAAACTATAACACCAATAGATTCATGGCTTGGTCTTGGTTTATATGTAGATAAGAAAGAAAAAATATTCTGATAAATTTAATTATCGAATAATACTTTTCACTAAACTTCAACCATCGTTGAATGCAAGGCAAATGCAATTGATAAAGAGAAAACGAATGAACAAATCAATTGAAGAAAATAAACTTTATTAAACTAAAACCACTTTACAACATAAAATAGATTCAGAAAATAGCATTGCCCTCCTTCAAAAAAAACAAAAAATAGCAATTCCCTAGCAGAAGCTACAAAAGAAATAGATTCAGTTTTTTTCCCGCTTATATATATTATAACCAAGATGATTCGAATGATAAAGTGTATATAAGTTTATTAAAAAAAATAATTAGAATAATATATAATTATTTTATACATACATCTAATGATATAATTCCACACATACGCATGCATGCACGCACGCGCATACATAGATATACATATAATCAAGTCAACTTATGAATCAAGCAAATCAAACTATATATGATTCAAGTTCAGTTCACTTAGTTAATGAACTTAATTTTCAGCTAAAATTCAACTTATTTGGTTCATGAATTAAATTTAATGAATTAATTATCAAATCAAATTCTGAATTTTATTCGAGTTGACTAGGTTCATTGTTAACACTGTTAAGTAATAAAAAGCAAGTCTTTACAAAAAAAAAAGCAAGTAAAATTGGTCTCTCAAAGTCTCAATTCCCGACCAACAAGAATAATTTTTTTAAAAAAAAATCCCTAAAAAAAGAATAATTAAAAACCATAAAAATCATTTCAACACCGATTAATTTATTTGCTCATAACATTTTGTATGAAAGACATTTGCTCATAACTTTAATAACTATCAATATGCATACATGTATAACCGCATATACATGGTCCTAATATCACGACATGATTACTGTTAATCACCATTTTCATTTTGAACCAATGCAGTGATTGCCAAGATCAAATTTCCATCATTAACAGAGACATTTGCCACTAAAATCTCAGCTTGATTGTCCACAAATATCTTCAAAATCGCAGTAGCCAAACCAGGTCTAGCCAAAATCTCAATACCAAAGAATTCCTTATTGCTTACACACAAGTTCCTTGATGTATTCCACAGAGTAGGAAAGGAAAGGAAATGTTCAATGAATTGACATCTACCTTTCCTAGTCTGTTCCCCAAGGTATTCATTCTCTTAATCCAAATATTGACATCTACTCTTTTTATAGTTTTTTCTTCTACTCTATTTTATGTTTTTTGTGTGTTTGAAGGCTACACAGGAAGTACATCAAGGAGCTTGAGGAAAAGAAGATGTTAGAGGAGATGAAGGAATCAAGGATGAAAGTGTTGGCAAACCCTAATTGCTCTGTTTCAGTTTCCGTTGCAACTTGCAACCAACATGACATTTTTCAGTATAGAGAAGAGACCGTGGCTAGAACTGGTTTGACTACTGCTATTTTGAGGATTTTTTTGGAGAATCAACCTGAGGTTTTATCCTCAAATGTGTTTGTTAATGATGGGAAGTTGACAATGTCGGTCACCGCATTGGTTAAAAATGAAAAAGGTGCAAGTGTTGAGAAGATCAAGAGTGAAATAATTAGTTTATAGAGTGCATGATGGAGATTAATTAAGAAGATCATAGAAACGAAGAATAAGGTTTTGAAGTGTTTTCCTTCACCATTTTCACTTCCTGCATATGCAGGGTAGGTCAATGTATCTTTAGACCTAAAATCACATTGAAACAGAGGCCTTTTAAATGTGGTGTTTAGAGAGAATAAGACAAAGTTAAGAAAAATTTTCATAAATTTCCTCAATAGAAAATAATTCAAAATAATTCTATATGATGTGTGTCATACACTAATTAAATATAAATGTTTTGTCAGTCAAAAAATCAAACTTTAATTTGTCACATTGTGAGAGTATATCTTCTTTTGTTATAATCAATTTCATTAATGCGTGATTTTTTTAATATATATGTGTGTGTGTACGTGCGCGCGTGTGTTATTTAATGTTCTTACACTACTTGTCTTAATATATTTAGAACAACTGACATCGAATTAGATTGACAAATATCTGAAGGCAAAAAGAATTTAATGTTAAAATAACCAATAAAATAGCTAACATTAAAATCGAACTTGCAACATGAACACTTTTCGTTTACATACCACTTGAGCTTTGAGTGAACATGTTTACACTCTTCGTTTAAAGACAAAAATATGATGCCTAATACGGGACTTGAAAAACTTGGGGGCCTAAAACCTTTGCTTTAGTGGCAACCCCCTTGAGTCGGCCAGCAGTGTAATATGTGTTTGATTGCATTTGTGACATGAATGGCTGATGTAATATGTCATGAATGTTTATTGGTCAAACACTTGTAATATGTTTATTGAAAGATTTTTTTTCTAGATTACCTTTAAAGAATGGTGAGTAATTTACCCACCAACCAATGAAAATGAATAATTTATTGATGAGGTTAAAATAGTTCATAGATACCATTTAAAACGGTAAATGTTCATTAGTTGAGGTAAATTACTTATCATTCTTCCATGAATACTCAAGTTGTCAACTGAAAATGTTGACAACTTTCTTGATGTGAATTTGTGATTCAATGTTATTATTTATGCACGTGCTATTAGATTAAGTTGTAATGTAGGTTGTGTTCACCGCTTGAAGTTGTTTTATATGCTAAATTAATCTGATGAGTTTATGGATGTTGATTAAGATCATAATCATAATTACACACTTTTACGCTGAGAACTTCGTTATAAATTTGATCATGGCCACATGTATCCGAAGGAAATAGAAGGTTTTGTGTGTTCTCTAATTTTAGTGGACTCTAAGTTGTTGAAATTTCTGTTTAATTTTTTTTTTGAATAAAAAATTTCTGTTTAATTAAAAGGAAAAAAATCTATTTTTAAATAAATGGGCCACAATATGAACCTATATAGTGCTACCAGAATTTCATGAACCTATCATAAGTAAAATGAAATTATGAACCTATACAGTGATCCTACAATTTCATTTTAGAGTTTTCATAATGAATAAAGATCAAAAGTCATCACAATGGGATAAGAGTGATTATTTATAAGACTTATTCTTATTGCTTACTAAAAAACTCATACAAGCTCGAGGCATAACAAAAACAATATAGGTGTTGTGTCAAAATTTAACACCTCCGTATGCTCTTTTCTCAACTCAAGTTTGCATAGTCGTATATTGGTTAGGAAAACTGTTGGTTGTTGAACAAAAAACAAATATACTGATAGAGGAATCAAAAACTATAATAAAAATGAGTACTACAATTTTTTCATACATGCTTTATAGAAAGTAGAAACTGTAACTTGCAATTTGAAAAAAGGAAAACAGTGGTTTATAAAAACTGCATCATGCTTCACATATTTAAACTGAATAGATTTCAACCAAATTACACATGTGCGAACCGAGCAATGAACCAAATTGAACTAAACTGAACCGCTACTTGTATGACCGAACCAAACTGTTTTTTGGTGTGTGAACTGTTTTTTTTTTTTTTGAGTTGAGTAGCGTAATGGCATAGAGCTCACACAATTTAATTGTGGAGAAGTGGGGTGTCCGGGGTTCGAACTCCGGCTCCTGCATATAATATGCAATGTCCCTACCAACTGAGCTTAAGCTCACGGGAGGAAGTGGTGTGTAAACTGATTTTAAACAGTTCTATATCTGATTATTTGGTATTTAACTAGTTTAAAATCAGGTTTTAAAGGTTCTGAACTAGGTTAGGATTTACTCCATGTCACACACAAAAGGTTGGATCCATGGCAGATTTAAATGAACTGCAAAGTATAGTTGTAAATCCAAACATCAAAGTTTATTAAATTTAATTATGAAATATAAATATTTACGTTGTAAAACAAATTAAAGAATGTGTTCTTTCATTAATGAATGAAGTCTGTGACTCTGACCCACGTTCGACTCCCTTCTGCCATAGTTTGGTAATTTTTATTATAAAATATTCATTCAAGATCCAAACCGGTTCGACTCCGGTTCGGTTCACGCGGGGTCATATTGGTGAAGTCTTCCACATCGTGATAAACAAAGTTTTGAAATCTTTACTGAGAAGTGCATTTAGCATTTCAATGTACTTTGCACACAATGTTTTAAAACTGGATCGGACCGACTAGTCGGACGGTTTGGCCGTGAATCGGAGGGGTGGCCAGTTCGGTTAGCTCATAGAACTGGATTAATCAGTGGATCCCAATGTGACCGGGATGGGTCGATGGTCAAATTCATGAATATTTTAATGAATTTTTTATTTTATAAAATAATTCCAAACTATTTTTTTTGAACAATATAATTCCAAACTATTGATTGAGAGGATTGAACTCTGAACCAATACTTGATATTTCTTAATCTTACCACTAAGCCAAGTTTATTTGGTTGTAAATAATGCATCTAAGTTATACCAGTCTATACGAGCCATGTTTACCTGTAGTTAATACTTTCATTTGAGAAACATGTAATAGCAATTTTAATAAACGAGCCTATATCTTTTTTCTCCTTTTTTTATTTTATATTCACGCACCTTGTTTTTTCCTTTTTTGTTTTATTTTGTTAAGTAGTCCTTTAGTGGCTAGAATGTCACCTAAAGTAAATAAGTGAGAAATTTGAGTTTTGAACCATTGACCCATCACATATGTATTTTTCATTTTTTCTAGATTTTATATACCATGGATTGAAAACATATTGTAATTTTTTTTTTAAATATATGACTTTTATTAATATTTCTTATAAATGAAATTTTATTAAATATTATAGTTATGAAATTTAAGTCATGAATATTTTAAATTCTTTTACATAGATTGAGTTAACACTGACGGAGTCCTACCTGTGATCCACTTGTCCAACAACTGACTTAGTACCTGTGATCACGGTCAGGGTTTAAAAACACTACTTGAACTTGAACATATTATTACCTAATGTGAAGGGATCACTTAGCGTATGTTTGAGAAATATATGGTAAACGTGCTTTTAGATCTTGACGTGCGTCTGGCATGAAGTTATTCTTTGTAGCTTGTTTTTCACGGAAAAAAAAACCTTATTTTAGGTGTTGTTCATAATTTGGTGTGTCTGTTCAAGATTGCCATTCGTTGTCCCAAGGTAGGCAAGCTATTGCTCAACGATTAAAGTTGACAATACACATCTATAACGAAAGAAGACATAATTGTTGTTTAAAGCTGCTTAAATAACCATATCAGTAGAGCAAATGGCAGTGTTATAGTTGGAAGAGTAATCAATCTAAGCAAAACTGTTTTTTACAATCTTCAAATTATTTCCTGTTATTAGTGACAGTTGTTGCCAACTCACACCGTAAAACAACATACACACCTAATGAGAGTAGAAATCTTCATCCAGCTAATGCCTCTGTATAAATTATGTAATAATCAGTTTTCTCCAAACCACATTAGATACCTAAGATGTCGGTTCTCTTCTACCGCAACCGAAGCATTTAAGCCCTAAACTACAATCTGTAAATTGATCGTCAAGTAATCACACATCTTCCATCAACCATCAACAAACAATGCATCAAGGAGGTTTGAAGATGAATTGCTACTCTCAGCTTCTTCAAAGAAACCATTGGCGGCATTCTCTCTTCTGGCTCTACGCTCTTCGATGACGGAATCATCTGTTTCAGTGCAGTAATTTCGTCGACCATGTTTCACAGGTCTCTCTGCTACAACAAATTTATTTCCATCACGAGATCTCTCAGCAAAACCTGCCCAGACTGACCAAAAAAGGGAACGCATCAGAACCTATAATATTATGAAATATATGTCAAAAGAAGTTGTAACCAATATCATAATGAATGAGGTGTATTAAGTAAAAAGATTCAGTTGGGATAGTGTCAAAACTCAAAAAGCAATATACACACAACAAAATCAATATACAGTTGGGAATGAGGAATCCATAAAAATGTAGAAATATGATTTGCCACATCTAAATGTAACCAAAAAAATGAGCACATAAACAAAAAAGGGAGCCCAGATCCAAAAAGGATCTACCACTACTAGTCATATGTTATCACTTACAAGGTTTGCACCAGTTATAGACTAATTTACGTTGAATGGCAACTGTTCAAACATCCAAGCCGTATGCAAACTGGAATTAGGCTCGACCTTGTATGAAAATAGTGTCAAAGAAACAAACATTTAATCACAAGAAGACAACTTGGTGCTACAAAACTACCATAATGTCAAGGTTTGGGGAAGGGTCAAGTCCATTGGGACATTTTCATCACAGAACATCAACTCAAACTATTGTGTCAAATCTCCACTTCAACCAGACTAAGAGAACTCAAACTTTCATGATCTTCTACTGCAGAGACAACAACAACCACAACCAAAGTTTTTAACTAAAAGAACTGGCTACAAGGATCATACGATGCTGCTTAAGCAATTCTGCATTTGAGTATGTGCCCATCAGTGTTATCAATGTCGGATTGTGGAAAATAGCACAACGCCAAATATCCGTTATGTAGCATATAGTGTTGAAGGAAAATAGCGGAAGCCGCAAAGCAGTTGAAATAAGTCAATTGTATGTAAGAAAAAAGGCATGTTGCATTCAGATTCTTCAGTTTTATAATTTATATAAAAACCCTGAAATTCTCTCTTTTCCGCTGTTTCCGCTACATCCATTGGCAAAATGCCCCTTCAATTAATTTCTCACCTCATATTCAATCCCACACCAAAATGTCCCTCGATATTAAGAAGCAACACTCACTCATAAAAAGGAAATGTTATTGATATATTGGGTAAAAACTTCATGTAGCAACTCCCTATTTTCTTCACCAACTGATCTCACAATGACAACTTAAAGATTGGTGAAAACTGAAAAGGTATATAAACATGAGGGATAAATCCTCCCAAGTTGGTTGTTGAATGTTACAAACATCACCACGTCAATCCTCCCAAAATTAAGATCTCAAAGAATCTAGTCTCCCAAAAATCTAAGTGCAAGTTCGAATTCACTTTTGGGAGAGCCAAAAGTGATTCTGATGTTGAAGATTTTCAATTAGAATTGAACTTCTCTAAAATTAATTAGAACACAAGCTAAAATTTGTAACTTTTGACTCCAAACGTGATTTACTCAAATATATCTATCAACCCACTTCCACCCGAACATATCCAGACATAAATCATTTTCCCTTAAACTCACATTTACATAATAAATTCAACCAAAATCAACTTTTGCAGCAGTTAAAACAAACCTACATAAAATATCATCACCCTAAAACATATAAACTATCTTCATAATCAAAATGAAATAACAAAATACCTCCAAATTGATGAAGCACAATAGAAGCAGCAACAGTAACATTCAGAGAAGCAGTACCACACCCATATTGCGGAATATAAACAAAAAAATCACAAATCTCACACTCCTTCATCGAAAGACCGGAACCTTCATTACCAAGCAAGAAAGCAGTGTTTTTCTTAAAAGGATGTTGATTAACAGGAAGAGCATCGTGTGTGATCTCGACGCCACAAATGTCACAATCTTTGTCTTTGAGAAAATGTTTAGCATCTTGAAGTGAGTGAAAGTGACGAAATCGAAGGTGGTTTGAAGAACCATGGTTACCGAAACTGTTGAAATCTCTACGACCAACGAGGATTAGTTCGGATACGCCGAATGCTGTTGCACTTCGTGCTAGTGTTCCTACGTTGTGCCGTTTTGCTATGTTGTGTACAACTACATAGCTTTCGAAGACCATTTTGTTAGTATGAACTCTGCGACAAAGCAAATTGCACGGAAGGTGTTTGTTTATTTGTTGCAGAGTGAAAACGGCTACGGCGTTGCGAAAGGGTTCTCACTTCTCAGTTCTCTCACCCAACTCCCAAATTTCAACGAGGAAGTCAAAACTACACTTTCTGTTCTTTTGGGCCCTAAAATAGGCCCAATTTCGCCTTCCCGCCTGCCTAAACTAATTAAAGAAAATTGCTCTCTCCCATCACGTTTTGCTCACTCCCAACTGCACTTTTGAATATGCCTTCGGCATGACTTAAATTACGCAGTTAAATACAGTGTGACTTAAGTCACGCTTAAATACAACACGCGTGATTTAAGTCACGCTTGTAACACCCTAGTCGTTAATTTAATTATTTTAATTTATTTAGAGTCTTTTATATGATTTTAAATAATATTGGTGATGTATGTGGTGTGTTGTATTTTATTATATAGTTTATTTTTATAATAATTAGATTAAGTGAGAAATTAGTATTATTTTTGGGGTGTGGGGAGTTAATTAATATTTAATAGAATTAAGGGGAGTTAAATGAAATAAAGGGAAGTTAAGAAAGAAAGAAAAGAGTCAGAAACAGTTTTACGTGGAAAAACTGTCAAGTTGGGAGAAAAGGGAGAGAAGAGCAAGTAGAGCCAAGGAACCAAATTGTTGTGCATTTCTTTCAATTGAATTAAGGTAAGGGTGAGTTTTACTTCAGTAGTATAGGTATTGAATTCTGATTTTGAGTTTAACAGGTTTTAGTGAGAATTGGGATTTATGGATTTGTGATGAATTGATGATTTTGGGGTAGAGATTGTTGTTCTGATGTTAGAATTAGTTTCTGGTTGCATATAGTACTTAGTTCTGTATCTGTAAACCAATTTGGGGAGTGAATTGGGGAAAAATGGGATTTTCTGGAAAAACCTGCATTCTGCCCGTACAGAAGTTCATCGATCGCCTCGCGAGTAGCCTTGTTCGCCAAGGCGAGTGAGCAACTTCATGACTCGCCTCGCGAGTGAGACAACTCGCCGTGGCGAGTACCTGTGAGAAATTCTGGATTTTCAAATTGTTGTTATAAGCTGTGTTTTGGTTAGTTTAATGTACCTAAATGATTTTAGAGAGGACTGGAGCAAGTTTTAGATTAAAAAGATGAATAGGGAGCTTAGAATTGAAGTTTTAGTGAGAAAAATGTCAAAACTCCCGAGAGCACCATATTTTCGTTCGCCTCGAGTTCGCCTTGAACTCGCCATGGCGAGTAACCCGGTTCCTGAGTTCGCCATAGCGAGCAGATGTGCTCGCGAGGCGAGTTGCCCAGTATTTTGAATGGTTGATTTTGTTTTGGTGTGTTGATGAATGATATTGATGTTTAAGCATGATTATGATTAATTGTGCATTTTTCTGGAATTACTGGATTGCTTATGATGTTTGTTGTTGACTGGAATGTATGCTTTTATTGAATTAAGTTATACATGGGTTGCATTACGGAGTTGTGAGTCATATACATACATACATATATATATATATATGCATTTGGTCGAGTTGTATGTAGATATACACAAGTGAGTCAGTCGCATATGCATAAAAGCGGGAGGGCTTCTGCATAAATAAGCTTTTTTAGAAAATGAGGTCGTATTAAGCTGTTTTGTATAAATAAGCTGTTTTGAATAAGCTATTTTTGAAAAAGAGATTTTATTAAACTGTTTTGCATAAATAAGCTGTTTTGAATAAGCTCTTTTTGAAAAAGAGGTCGTAATAAGCTGTTTTGTATAAATAAGCTGTTTTGAATAAGCGATTTTAGAAAATGAGGTCATATTAAGTTGTTTTGTATAAATAAGTTGTTTTGAATAAGCTG
Source organism: Medicago truncatula (assembly GCF_003473485.1). Taxonomy (NCBI): domain Eukaryota; kingdom Viridiplantae; phylum Streptophyta; class Magnoliopsida; order Fabales; family Fabaceae; genus Medicago; species Medicago truncatula. Next base: position 57,191,580 of record NC_053045.1, on the reverse strand, counting down.
TTTTTGAAAAAGATGTCGTATTAAGTTGTTTTGCTTAAATAAGCTGTTTTTGAAAAAGAGGTCGTAATAAGCTGTCTTGTATAAATAAGCCATTTTGAATAAGTGATTTTAGAAAATGAGATCATATTAAGCTGTTTTGTATAAATAAGTTGTTTTGAATAAGCTGTTTTTGAAAAAGAGATCGTATTAAGCTGTTTTGCTTAAATAAACTGTTTTGAATAAGCGGTTTTAGAAAATGAGGTCGTATTAAGCTGATTTGTATAAATAAGCTGTTTTTTAAAAAAAGATCGTAATAATTTGTTTTTCATAAGATAAGCTGTTTTTTAAAAAGAGGTCGTAATAAGTTGTTTTGTATAAATAAGTTGTTTTTAAAAAGTGATTGTAATAAACTTTTTTTTTTTATTTTTATAAATAAGTTGTTTTGAATAAGTTTTTTTTTTAAAAAAAATAGATCGTAATAATTTGTTTTTCATGAGATAAGTTGTTTTGAATAAATTAGAAGTTAAATTATGAAGTATAACAATGTATTGATTTTAAGAGGAAAAAAGGTAAAATAGTAAAATTATAACATAAACCCTCCATCTCCTTACCTTATTGGCTTTTTAGCTCTCAAACAAGGGAAAAGTTTTCCCTCCTTTCTCCCTTCCCTCCCTTTCCTTCCCTTCCCCTCCTTAGCCTTTCCTTTCCTTCCCCTCAAAACTCGCAAACAAAGTCTTAGAGGCTAGGGTCCTTGTCATATGTTTCCACAAAACTAAAACGGGTTCAAGATGTTTACAAACTTGCAATTTTTATGTATGCACCGAGACAGTTTTATGTTCGCTAAAGTATTAAAGAAAAAGAAAATGCAGTTTGCAAGGTCATAAGCTGCAGAGGATGGTTAGACAGTTCCACCAGCGGAGACATAATGATATTTAGAGAGTCAAGTGAGACGATCTCTTTTCGACAAAAAAAAAAAAAAAGTCGGCACATTGATTTTCTTCTCTAAGAGTGTGCCTCAACTCCATACTCAGCTTCCTACTTAATTCCAGCTTTGATAGCAGTAAACTCATAAAAAGGTTGAACCGTCTCATGTTCATTATATAACTTTAAAGCAGCGATTGAATTTGAAGCTTTAGCGCAAGATTTTAAGGAATTGAAAGGAGAATGCGGATCCTACTTAAGAAAAGAGTGTTCGAGAGAATGTTGAAATCCTCCTTTATTACTTCTCTTGAATGTATATGTAAAATAGTTTTACACTTTCATTGTATAAAACTTAAACTCAAAAATAATTATTAAAACTATCGATATTAATAAAATAAAAAAAAAAAAATGCTTCCAGTAATAGTTTTTTGTTTTTTGGTAAAGTAAGAGGAGAAAGAAGAAAACTAAACAGAAAAGTGGAAAGCAAAGAAATAAAATTATAGATAGATCCTGATGAAAGCTGTGCGAGCTGCATCAAGAACGAGAGAATTTCTCCAATGATTATCATTAATTCTTTTGATTAGTCTCCATGGCATTCAATGCTCTCATAATTTATTCCTTCCTTTTTCTGCAAGACAGGTTCCTAAATTTCCTCATTGGCTGCACCGCTTCAGTGTTCACGTTACAATTAAAAACACGGCCCCTCTTTCATTATGCCTAGCATTAGCAACAAAATATAGAATTGGGAGCCCTAACCCTAAATCAAACTGGACCGGAACAGTGACAGACAAACAACATTCGGAAATCCCATGGAGAAGAATCCACTTTATCTGCCTCATGACTTGATTATCCTAATTCTGCAGGTTGCTGGTGATGTCTCTTTTACGTTTCAAGTGTGTTTGTAAGTTATGGTTTTCTCTTATCTCTCAAACCCATTTTGCAAATTATCGCCGCAAACAGTCCTAGAATTTTGTTCATATCAAATCCAGATCTTCAAACTCGATTGATCGATTTTGAAGCATCTCTCTTAGCGATTATTATACTTCTACTTCACTGAACCTTAAATTTGTGCGTCCACGTCCTGATCCTCTTCCGCATCACAGATTTTATCTTTTTATTCAATCTAAATGTTCATGCAAAGGGTTTATATTTTTGCACCGTGGCACCAAATTTTACCTTTGGAATCCATCCACTAGAGTTCACAGACAAATACCTTTGTCTCCTTATAGTTCATATTCACACGTGTCCACCATTTCATATATCTATATGGTTTTGGGTATGACCCATCAACAGATGATTATTTGGTGGTTGTATTGTCATTTGACACAGACTTCCATAATTTTTCATCACATTTGGAGTTTTTCTCGTTGAGAGATAATATATGGAAAGAAATTGAGGGTACTCACATCCCTTATATGAACTTCTCTGATTATTCCATGATTGGATCGCTCCTTAACAGGGCTATTCACTGGTTGGCTTTTCATCTTGATTTATCGATGAATGTTATTGTTGCCTTTGATTTAACGGAAAGAAACCTTGTAGATATGTCTCTGCCAGATGATCTTTTTTGGAGAGGTTTGCCAGGTGATTTTGAACATTAACCTACAGATTGTGATTTGTGGGTATTGGTGAGTTTCTCAGTGTATGGACTAAGCAGGATGATATAGTTGAAATATGGGTGATGAAAGAGTATAAAGTGCATTCGTCATGGACTAAGACTTTTGTTTTTTCTACTGATGTCATTCCCACCCATTGCTTCTCTCCAATATGCCGTACAAAAAGTGGTGATATTATTGCAACTGATGGTGAAGTTGGATTGGTGAAGTACGATGAAAAAGGACAGTTTCTAGAGTATACCTCCTACTATAAAGAGAATTGCACATCCCGGGTGGCTATGTATACAGAGTCTTTGCTTTCACTCCCCCCGTGATATAGCGAACAAGGTTAAGATGACATAAACAAGAAGAACGAGTTTATGGAATATTCTCCTTTACCATTTTCTTGATGATACTGCATCCTGTACTCTTGGATGGCTGCTTTTGTAACATTAGACATTATGCCACATGAGCTGATGTAATTTCTCATGGAATGTTTGTGTGATTTACTATTGTTTATGCACGTGTAATTGGATCTAATTCTAAAGCATGTTGTGGGCACTGCTTGAAATTGTTTTACATTGTAATTTATTTTATATGTTTATGTGTGCTACTAAAGATCAAAATTACAAACCACGACTCCGATTCAAAGCACGTCATTAGAAGTTTGATCATGGCCACATATATTTGAAAGGAAATAAAAGGTTTTGTTCTCATTCCCATTGGTAAGCCATGGGCAGACTTGGTCGAACATTCAATATTACACAGAAGCAGGACTCAACAGTCCTCCTAACTAACGCAGAAGAGATGCTCTGCCGGTCTTCCTCGTTACATAGTTTGTATGGGGTCAGATTTATGCTGATACTCGTATCACTTGATCAAACAATATAAGTTTAAAGAAACAAACAAGAGAATTGTCATCAAATCAAATGCTACCTACAAAATTTAGATTACTGCACTATCATTATATTAACCATGCGATTTTATGAGATCGGGGGTGATAATTATCCAATGAGAGACTTCAGTACTTTGTATATATGCCTCGTAGATGCACAGCGAAAACAGTAGTTTGACAATTGATTGAAGGACCAAAATGATTATTGTGACCGGGGACGTGAAATTTGATAATAGGAGAATGATCATAGCTATTGTAGGTCATAGATTGTATGAAACAGTGACTGAAAATTGGGTAAAACCTTTTAATACCTTGTGTGTATTTTATGGTATTATTTATAAATTTGAGTCTCTTACAATTTTGAATCCTTTTGAAAAGTTTTCTTTTGAGCTAGAAAATTTGCTTGAGGACAAGCAAATGTCAAGTGTGGGGAAGTTGATAACCATTTAATTACATACTTTATATTAGAATTTTAAGGTGTAGTTTAATACATTTTGTGTGTTTATTATTTAGATACTTAACTAGTTTTTTGTTTATTTCGAAGAATATAAAAAAGGTGAAAAAGCAATCAAGACATACTTTTTTCTCTAGTATTGCCAAGATAAACAAGTTTATTGGATTAAATAAACACATGCTTATTGAAAACTTCGTTTGTGCGATCCACTGTTATTTTCACATGTGTAGCTGGATTGAATTCTAATGTATGTTGTGGCCACTACTTGAAATTGTTTTATATGTTGCAAAATGTTGAAGAGAATTTTTTTCGACATGAAAGCAAAAGTTTGTTGTGTGGACTAATTTGGTTTCCCTGCGGGCTCCTCTTTTTAGTGCAATTTGAAACCGTTAAAGAAATACTTTATGGATTCACGTTTGCTCTTCCTATATTTGAGATTGCCTATTATAAATTTTGTAACATCTCTTTTCATTTGGATTTGTTTGTCTTCTAATTTACTCACTACGTTGGTACTGAGTGAAAATTAAAAAATAAACAAATCAACAGAAAGGAAAACCAATTTTATCCACAGTACTATATAAGTAGATAAACAAAGTATAGTTGTTTGAAATTTGGATAGGTCTGAAAGTAAAAAAGCAGATATACTCGAGAGAGAAAAAAATGCAGGATTGATTGGAGTGAACATCTAAGAGATGAGCGAAAAAAAGTACTTGAAAGAATATATGATTTGAGGTAGTTGGAATGAATCGAAGACAAATTATAGTGAAAATCCATGTCCTGATTATGGAGAGATACTCTTAGCAGATACTTTGAGAAATAAGCATTGTTTCGGTGCTTGAGCTGAAAACTTATAAAATGGAATAGGAATAACTGACGTGGCAATTCTAAATGTTTTGATTAGTTGTATATGTGCAAAGTTGTTTTGAACTATCGACACACCACCATTAAACTCTAGGATTATGTTGTCAGCACTCTTCGGTGTTTTTGTTGCTTGCATGACTCATTGGCAAAGGAAGATAAGATCATCAGGTAAAATTGGGTTAAGTCATAGATGATTTTATTTTTAACTTTCATTTAATTGACACACCTCACTACAATGAATATTCATCTTTAACTGTTTTCTTATGTGTACATGCTAAAAGGATTACTGTGAGCAGGATGTGAAATTAGGACAAGTAACTCTGGGGAATTGGGATGAAAGTCACAAGGAAGAGCTGGAAATTAAATTAGATGGGGTCCATGAACATGAATGTAGACATCAATGAGGAAGAAGGTGAACTAGACAATGAAACAAGTGATGCGGTTCATGATATATAGCAGAGGTAGAACGAAGTTGTGACTCGTGAGCATGCAGAAATAGGTGCATGGAGTAGATTATCCAGAAAGTGAAAATTATATGAACTAGATGTCAAATCTTCATTCTTGTAGTGGACCAACAACACTTTCTATAATGGACAAATAATGTAAAACTTTCACTGTCATTGTTTATGCGGATAATCTTATTAACACTGAAAAAGATGAATGCAAAACTTTCAATGTATATTAGTTATTCTTCTTTAACTTCATTCATCTTCAAATGAGATTCTTTCTTGCAATTGAAGTGTTGCAAGTAAATGATCGTACTTATACATAATAAAATGAAATATGCTATGGAAGTCATAAACCGATTTGGGATGACAGATATCAGTTCTATTGAATATCCCATATGTTGTTAAAGGGAAAGAGACATTTAGCAATACAATTTACAGGCAAAGGGTCTTCAAATGTGTTTACTATTTGTTGTTGTCAAACAAGCATTTAAATCACAAGTGGAATTTTCTTTCCACAAAGTCTCTCTTTTTTTTTAATCATTTTTAACTTACATTTAGCTTAAAGGACGAAATGTTTGGTGCAGAAGAAATTACAGATCCTCATGAAAGCTGTGCGAGCTGCATCAAGAAGGAGATAATTTCTCTCATGATTATCATTAATTGCTAATCATTCAAAGCGGTTATGTCTCCTTATTTAATTTCTGTTTTTCGTTTCCTTTTTCCTTTTATTCCTTCCTTTTTCTCCAAGACAGGTTCCTGAATTTCCTCATTGGCTGCACTGTTTCAGTGTTCATATTTATATTCAAAAACACGGCCCCTCTTTCATTATGCATAGAGTAAGCAACAAAATATAGAGTTGGATACCTTAACCCTAAATCAAACTGTACCGAAACGGTGGTGACGGACAAACAACATTCGGACTCATGGAGAAGAATCCACCGTATCTGCCTCATGACTTGATCATCCTTATTCTGCTGAGGTTGCCAGTGATGTCTCTTTTACGTTTCAAGTGTGTTTGTAAGTTATGGTTTTCTCTTATCTCTCAAACCCACTTTGCAAATTCACATTTTGAAATTACCGTGACACACAGTCCTAAAATTTTGTTCATATCAAATCCATATCTTGAAACTCGATTGATCGATTTTGAAGCATCACTTAGCGATTATTATACATCTACTTCACTGAACCTTAGTTTTGTGCGTCCACGTCCACGTCCTGATCCTTATCCCCATCGTGGATATTATTTTTATATTCAAACTAAATGTTCATGTAGAGGGTTTATATTTTTGCATCGTGCTGCAACAACTTATCTATGGAATCCATCCACTAGAGTTCACAAACAAATACCTTTGTCTCCTTATGGTTCCTATTTACAAGTCAATCATTCCTTACATCTATATTGTTTTGGGTATGATCCGTCAACAGATGATTATTTGGTGGTTTTGATGTCATTTCACAATGTCTTCCATAATATTTCATTACATTTGGAGTTTTTCTCATTGAGAGATAATAGATGGAATGAAATTGAGGTTACTAACTTCCCTTATATAAACTTCTCTGATTATTCCATGGTAGGGTCGCTCTTTAATGGGGCTATTCACTGGTTGGCTTTTCATCTTGATTTATCAATGAATGTTATTGTTGCCTTTGATTTAATTGAAAGGAAACTTTTAGACATATCTTTGCCAGATGATCTTTTTTGGAGAGGTTTGCCAGGTGATTTTGAACATGAACCTACAGATTGTGATTTGTGGGTATTTGGTGAACTTCTTAGTGTATGGACTAGACAGAATGATATAGTTGAAATATGGGTGATGAAAGAATACAAAGTGCATTCGTCATGGACTAAGACTCTTGTTTTTTCTATTGATGTCATTCCCACTCATTACTTCGCTCCAATATGTTGTACAAAAATTGGTGATATTATTGGAACTGATGGTGAAGTTGGATTGGTGAAGTATGATGAAAAAGGACAGTTTCTAGAGTATACCTCTTAATATAAAGAGAATCGCACATCCCAAGTGGCTATCTATACAGAGTCTTTGCTTTCACTCCCCGGTGATAGCGAACAAGGTTAAGATGACACAAACAAGAAGAATGAGGTTATGTAACATGAGTCACTATGCCAGATGAGCTGATGTAATATGTCATGAAATGTTTGTGTGATTCACTATTGTTTATGCATATGTAATTGGATCTATTCTAAATCATGTTACTAAAGATCAACGCACTTTGATGAGCTGCTTGTAATTGTTATAAATTGTAATTTATTTGATGAGTTTATGCATGTTACTAAAGATCAAAATTACAAATACACACTTTGATTCAAAGCACTTCATTAGAAGATTGATCACAACCACATATATATTTGAAGGAAATAAAAGGTTTTGTTTTCTTTTTAGTGGATGCTAATAACTTTGGACCTTTGCCATTCCTCTCTTTCAAACCAGAAATAAAAAACATTTGATTTCAAATTAATGAGCTAATTCAATAGGAATTAATCATAGTTTCAATGTTCATAATTTCATTCCCATTGGTAAGCCATGGGCAGACTTGGTCGAACTTTCAATATTAGACAGAAGTAGGACTCGTTCAGTCCTCCTAACTGACGCAGAAGAGACGCTTGTTCGGACTTCCCTGTTACATAGTTTGTATGGGGTCAGGTTTATGCCGATACTCATATCACTTGATCAGCCGATATAAATTTAAACAAATAAACAAGATAATTGTCATCAAATCAATAAATACTGCCAACAAAATTTAGATTATTGCATTTCAACCACCATGTGTTTTCATAAGATTAGTTGTAAATATGGCCTCATATTACTCTGCCTTGTAGTGATGATCACATGTTTAGCTTCCTGCAGGATAATAATCTAAACTGCTCACCAGAAGTGTGATAGAATTGAAACAGCTAGCACGCTAATCTGAATAGCGTATATGTAATTTAAGAATGGTGAGCAAGAAGTCAAAATGCTAATCCTATAGTTGACTCTGACATTTTTACAATTGTTGTGAACTTTTCAAAACCCACATCCGTAATGTATCTAGCAGCCAAGAAAAATAAATATGTAGTATGTTTACTAATTTCACATGCATATATCAGCCCCTAATTTCATTATTGGCTGTACTATATACATTCTTGATAGATGCACAATGGAAACAAGGCAAAACAGTAGTTTGATGATTGATTGAATGAGGAAACAAAATATAAATGGTTCTTGTCCACCTTACATGAGGAAAATACATATGTAAGCAGGCATCAAAAAGCTTTTCTAATGAAGAAAGTGCCAAAAAAAAAAAAAAACTTGATTTGGTTTTTGTTTCAGTTCTTGATTAAAGAAGAAATTAAATAAAGCAAAGATAGTTCAAGAGAGTTGCAGTAGAACACGAATCAAACTCCAAAGGAGGATTTGGAGTTAGAGTATATCCCCAGTAGAGCAACACATGTTCATATTCCAAATGCGAGAACCAATATTGAGAATAAAAGCTGCAAGTCTGTGCAACTTTGGGATGATTGTTCATATTCCAAAGGCTACAGATTGTTCATATATATATAGCTTACTTTTCAATTTTTTTTTGTCTTGTGGTAGACGTTCTTTTGATTTTGTATTGTGAAACACCTCGTGAGCTTAGCCTAGTTGATATAGACAATGCATAATATATGCAAGGTCCGGGGTTCAAACCCCGGCCACCACAAAAAAAAAAAAAAAAAAAAACCGAACACGACACTGATACCGATAGGCTGACACAGTTAATAAATTAAAAAAAAATCATATAATTCAGTGTAATTACATATGTTGGTGTCTCTTTTTTTTATCTTTTCACGTATAGAAATGTAGTACCATGTTATGTTATTTGACAATATTTTATTGTCTCATAACTTGGAGTCCCTTGCATTGTATTCACCGTCGTGGTTGTCGCTACATATCATCTCTGCAGGCGTGGGATTGTTGTTTCTCTCATAACTTTGTGAATCCCTTTTAAGTTTTAAGAAGAGAAATAACCATAGCAGAGTAAGACGAATCCAATGTATCTGTCTCATGAATTGATCATCCTAATTCTAATGAGATTGCCAGTGAAGTCTCTTATTTGTTTCAAATGCGTTTGCAAGTCTTGGTTTTCTCTTATCTCTGATCCCCATTTTGCAAATTCTCATTTTTAACTTACCCCCCCAACCCACAACCGTAGAATTTTGTTCAGAACTTCAACTTCTGAAATTCGTTCTATAGATTTAGAAGCATCGATTCACGATGATTCTGCTTTTATGCTTCCCCAACCTTATTCAGATCTTAATATTAAAGCTTCATGCAGAGGTTTTATTGTTTTCTACTGTGCCTCAAACATCTTACCTATGGAACCCATCCACCGGAGCTCACAAACTAATACCTTTGCCTCCTAATCATGATTACTTAAATTTCTATGGTTTTGGGTATGATCCGTCAACAGATGATTACTTGATGGTTTCAGTATCGTATGATAGTATTCCGAACTCAGATGACATGCTATCCCACTTGGAGATTTTCTCATTGAAAGCTAATGTGTGGAAGGAAATTGTGGGTACTATCCATTGGCCTTTTTGTAGTAAGGTCGTTTCCTCTTATTATCCCATGGTAGACTCGTTCTTCAACGGGGCTATTCATTGGTTGGCTTTTCGTCATGATATATGTGTTTATGTTATTGTTGCCTTTCATTTAATAGAAAGGGAACTTCTATTGATACCTCTCCCAGATGATATTGAAAATGATTCTAATGATCGTGATTTATGGGTATTTAAAGGATTTCTCAGTCTATGGGTTTCGGGGGATCATACGGTTGATATATGGGTGATGGAAGAATATGGAGTGCATTCATCTTGGATTAAAATTCTTGTGCTTCCTATTGATGCCATTCCATACCTTTCCCCTATATGCTGTACAAAAAGTGGCAATATTGTTGCATCAAATGGCTGTATTGGACTGGTGAAATATAATGACAAAGGAGAGTTTCTAGAGCATAACTCCTATTGTGAAGATGCACCAGGATTCCAAATGACTTTATATACGGAGTCTCTGCTTTCACTCCCCAATGACAGTTAGCAAGCTTAAGAAGATGGCACAAACAAGAAGAATGAGGTAGTCAAATATTCTCCTTGACCGTTTTCCTGATAATTTATGAACCACTGGGTGACTGCATCTGTGACATGAGCCAGTATACTGCATGAGTTGATTCGATATGTCACAAAATGTATATTGGTTAACTATCTGTAATATGCTTATTGGTAATATTGACAACTTTGTTTGTGTGATTAACTATTATTATGCATGTGTAACTGAATTTTGTGCCAATGTGTGCTGTGGTCACTGCTTGAATTTGAAAGTGTGTTATATGGTAAATTAGTCTGATGAGTTTATGCATGTTAATCAGGATCTCAATTGTACGAATTTAGTTCAAAGCACTTCAATAACCCCTGTCCCCTAGCCTAGTATAGAACTATCCAATGAGGATACGACAATTTGTATACATGCTTCATAGATGCACAATGAAAAAAGGCAAAACAGAAGTTTGATGATTGATTGAATGAGCAAACATAATATAAAGGGTTCATTCTTGCATATCCCACCTTATGCAAAAGGACATATGCAAGCAGTCATCTGAAAGATTTACCAATGAAGAAAGTGCAACAATAATACACCTGGTTTTTTTTCATTCTGTTTTTGATTAAAGCAGAAATTGCATAAGGCAAACATAATTTGACAAAGTTGAGAGGACAAGATGCTCACTTTACTTAAAGTCAAAGACAAATTAATTTTCATTCCAGCTACTTTAGGCATGCATTCTCTTTGGTAAGCTCAGCTTCAGTATTAGACTCTTTTGAACACAATTAGTACACTACTATGAGAGAAGCAGAGCCCTGGATAGTTTCAAACTGATTCCAAACTTTGGAAGGCAAGAATCAAACTCCAAAAGAGGATTGAGAATAATAGCTGCAAGTGTGTGCGACTTGGATTGAGTGATGATTCTAAAGGCCATAGGTATTTATTAGGTTGTAGAATCCAAATACTAACAAGATTTTTGTGAATAGCGATGTGAAACTTTCATTAGATTAGTTTGGGGTGATCAATAAAGTGGAGCAGGCGGTGTCCCCGTGAGCATAGCTCAGTTGGCAGGGACATGCATTGTTATATGCAGGGACTGGGGTTCGAACCCCGGACACCCCACTTATTCACCTTGAAAAAGGTGAATTCTAGCCACTAGGCTACTTAACCAAAAAAAAAAAGTGGAGCAGGCGGTGAAACAAGTGATGAGGTTCATGATAGCAGTGCCAGTGTGTTAAACACTGCAGAGGTAGGAGATGTGACTTATGAGCATGCAAAAATATAGGTGTATGAAGTCAGATTATTCTGAAGTGTTTTCCCTTGTTAGCAGATTGGATATTGTACAATTGTGAAATAATTTTATGAATATTATCTCAAAGTTGTGAATTGCAAAACTGAAATTTAATTTTCTTAAATAGATATAAATCTAAACCCAATGGGAGTACAACAGTTCACAAATTCCTAATGTCGTAGCTTTAAATTCTGTTTTAGCACGATTCACTTTTTACTCCTTCAAGAAACAAGGTTCCTACACAAGAAAGTCCAACAATCTAAAGGCCTTTTTCTTAATAGATAATACGTAAATACTTTTCTAACACTCTTTGAACCTCTATATCTTCTTCTTCGATACTTGAGAGCCTACAGAAACCAACTCATCTAAACTTTATTCTATAAAAATTAATAATAAATGAGAGTAATTCTATTAAGCAAATATGCATATGACTTACCCAGATACCGTATGTTGATACAATAATATTTCAACTCCCGTCTAATGCAACTTTTTATATGACCATATCGAGTGATTAAACTTTGCAGCTATGTGCAGAGTATATCCAATTCATAGCAACGATAACATGAAGAATATATTTATGATATATATATTTTTTAAAGGAAAAAAAACTTTTAGATATGGCTTTTCCAGATGATCGTAACCGTGGACCTAGTCCTAAACATTGTTGTTTATGGGTATTTCGAGAATTTCTCAGTGTATGGGCTATGGAGCGTGCTACCGTTGAAATATGGGTGATGAAAGAATACAAAGTTCATTCGTCTTGGACTAAGACTCTTGTTCTGTCTATTAGTGGCATTCCCTACTTTTCCCCTATATGTTGTACAAAAAGTGGTCATATTATTGGAACAGATGGTTATAATCGATTGATGAAGTATGATGACAAAGGACGGTTGTTTGAACGTCACACCCATTTTAAAGATAAAAATTATCATAGATCCAGAGTGGCTATGTATACCGAGTCTTTGCTTTCACTTCCCATTGACAATATGCAAGGTTAAGAAGACAAACAAGAAGAACGAGGTTATGAAATATTCCTCTTCACCATTTTCTTGATATTTATAGCTATACTTTATTATGTACTCTTAGGTGGCTGCATTTGTAACAGAGTCATTATGCAACATGAGCTTGTGTAATATGTCACTAAACGTTTATTGATCAACTATTTGTAGTGTGTTTGTTTGTCATAAATGTTGACAACTTTAATTGTTTGTGTGATATATGTTATTTATGCATGTGTAATTGGATTCAGTTTTTCTATATTTAAATGGTGTGTACCCTTCAGCATTTAGTCTCTTTTGAACACAGTTAGAACACTACTATCAGAGAAACAAATTCCTGGATAGTGTTAAACTGATTGCCAACTTTGAAAGTCAAGAATCAAACTCCAAAAGAGGATTGCAGGGAGTAAACCCCTCAGTAGAGCATTTTAGGGTATTTGGTTGTGCAGCACATGTTCAAATTCCAATTGCAAGAAAAAAATATTGAAAATAAACCTACAACTGTGTACAACTTGGGATGAGTGATGATTTTAATCTAACAAATTAGTCCTTTAACTATAATTTAACTTAATGATTTATTATTTATAGTAAGTACTACTTATTTTAATTTTTTATGGTTGGTTGAGTCAGTTGAAGAAGTAGTTAGAGATCAAGTTGAAGGTTTTCTCAATCTTCAAAAGATGCAAGGAGCAAATTAACATAGAGCCAAATCTTCCTGGATAAAATCAAACTCAAAAGAAAGGAAAAGCAAAATGATCGATTGAAAATTCTGAAACAGAAAACAAGAAAAGGATGGAAATAAAAAGGAAACGCGGCAGAGCATTCATGGTGGATACTATGACTTTGATATCATGTTGAGAGACATGGTAGATCCGAACAAAGAGAAAAGTAAAATGATAGAAAGATTAAATTTTCGAATTGATGATTGAAGAATTTGAATACACATTGATGCACTTTATATAGTGATCTTAAGGTAACCAATATAACCAGCTAACAACTAATTATAACCAATAACTAGAAACAAAATATCAAACTAATTCTAACAAATCTCCAATTATGTCTAACACATTGCTCATTAATTAATTCTAACAAAGATGATAGGCGGAAGAAAATTCCAAAGATATTATGAGAGAAACAGTTTTTGAATATGTACACAATGTTTTCCCTATTTTCTTTTTCAAAACAAATTCCAAACAATGTTTTCTCTAATGAACCACAATTATTTGCAGCTGTAGAGAGCCATGCCATAAGACAGGAAACAGTCTAATAAATGTTCCTCACACTTCAACTTGAGCTGCCGCAAGCCTTGCAATTGGAATCCTGCAAAAGAGTATTCAAATTTTTAGTTTGAATACTAAAAATACAAATATCTCATTTTCATACAACTTTGAAGTTTGAACCGGAAGTCTAACCTAAAAGGAGAACACGAGACATAATCAAGTCCAAGTTGAGCAAAGAATGCAATAGAAGATGGCTCGCCACCATGCTCTCCGCATATTCCAACCTGATAATCAACGTAATTAATCATTTACAATAGTGTTTAAACACCATATTAAGAATAACCAAGATGTGTGGTAAACTTTTTCTGTTTAAATCTGTATTGTAAAGTTACCTTCAAATTTGCTTTAGCAGCACGACCCTTTTCTGTACACATTTTGATTAGTTGACCCACACCTTTTTGGTCAAGTACCTGTAATTGTTGTCAATAATGTGAATTTAGCAAACATACTTTATATATTAAGAAAATGCAAAATGCACCATCTCCGGTTCACGAAAAAAGTAAAATAACGATAAAAGTAATGGTATTTTATTATTGTTGTTTCAAGAAGTTTGAATAGAGTCGTGTGGGTGTGTTATTTTTACACACAACAATGCAAAATTTTCGATTCCAGAAATCACACACCACACAACTATGCAACTAACCTCGAATGGGTCATGCTGCAAAATCCCAGCAGAAAGGTATGAAGGAAGAAATTTTCCAACATCATCTCTACTGTAGCCAAATGTCATTTGAGTGAGGTCATTGGTTCCAAATGAAAAAAAATCTGCTTCAATTGCAATCTACACAAATGGATTATAAAATTAGAAAGTGTAAAGAGGACAAAATATTGTTTTTCTTTAACACATTTTTATTATTGTATGTTAAAATTCAAGTGTTATCTTCAAGACAAAGGGAAGTATAAGTATTACCTCATCAGCTACTAGCGCAGCTCTTGGAACTTCGATCATAGTTCCAACCTTATAGCTTAGAGAAGAACCCATCTCAGACAACACTTTCTCAGCAACGTTCCTTATTAAACTCACTTGATGTCTTAATTCCTGCTAGTTAAAGAGTATTGGGCTTGTATAATAATTATGTCAAGATTTTTATTAAGATCGAACCAAAAATTGTTCTTCATGTTATATTTCGAGAGAGAACATTCTGAATTTTTCGTCATAATCTTATGCATATATGATATATCTGAAACAAATTCGAGAAATTACTAAAGATTAAGTAAGAAAAAGGAACATGCCTGAGGTGTACCAATAAGTGGAACCATTATCTCTGGTAGAACTACAATACTATTGCGACTCACTGAAACAGCGGCTTGGAAGATTGCACGAGCCTGCATCTCAGTCAATTCTGGATATGATATTCCCAGCCTGTTCACATGATTTCAAATTGTCAAACATCAGTAAATCATAGGATACCGAGTTTGATTCCTACTGATAAATTATGAACTTGGAATTTCCAAACTAAACATCAGTCATGTGATAGTTATTTGTTACGCGCAAGCATCATATTAAAAGGAGGACAAACCTGCAGCCGCGAAAACCAAGCATGGGATTAACTTCAGAGAGTTTTTCAATCCTAGAGAATATTTCTGCTTCTTTCATGCCTGTTTGAGAAGTTAGTTCACTGACAACATGTGCCAAGTCACCTTCAGGAAGAAATTCATGAAGTGGAGGATCTAACAATCGGATTGTTACTGGGAGGCCATCCATTGCACGGAAAATTCCCTCAAAATCTGATTGTTGATAAGGTAACAACAATTCAAGTGCAGCTTTCCTCTGTTCTTGTGTAATGGCCATTATCATCCTTCTCACAGCCTTTAGCCTTTCATCTGAAGCAAAAAACTAAAACACACCAAACTTATAGCATACAAAAAGGATCATTTTTATCTTATGCTCGCTCTACATGAGTGTTTTTTCTTTTTATTTCGAAAAGCAATGCTAAAACTTGTTATAACAAAACTACAATACAAGCCTTTTAAATTTTAATGCACTCACACGTTTTAGTTAGTTATAACAAGGAGTTGAATATTATTTGTACCATGTGTTCAGTCCTGCAAAGTCCAATTCCTTGTGCACCATTTCTTCTAGCTGTTATTGCATCTTCAGGTGTGTCACAATTTGCCAAAACCTGATACACAACAATGATATGAGTGAAATTACCAAACATGAATGAAATGTTTTGATTCAGCTCACCTTCAGCTTCCTTATTTGATCAGCCCAAGACATGAAAGTTTCCAAATCCTCACTTAATGCCGGAGGAGAAAGTGTTTGCTTTCCTAGAATCACCTCACCTGTGGATCCATTCAACGAGATCCATTCTCCTTCAGATATTACCTTGTCCCCAATTACAACCACCTATCATCATAAATGGATGTTATTATACTGGATTATTTGAACATGAAGAAGATCTTTTACTAATTTGTCAATAATATAGGAGGTTACCTTTCTAGACTCGTTTACTTCAATATTGGAGCAACCAGACACACAACACTTTCCCCATCCACGAGCTACAACAGCAGCATGAGATGTCATACCACCTCTAGCTGTCAAGATGCCAGCAGCTGAATGCATTCCCCCAATGTCCTCTGGACTTGTCTCTGTCCTTACCTTCAATAATGCAAGTATGTATTAGAATTCAATGATTGCTTATGGATTATTTCTTTAACCTAGATATGAAACTAAATCTAGGACATTATATAGAGATACTTTATACACACTGGTTTGATCTCTATGATGGGCTAAGAGACCAAACACAAATGGATTGATACTCATTCAAAACTTTAAGACATTGGATATAATGAAGGGAAAAAAAAGAGATAAGGAAAATGATGGCTTTGATGAAAAAGAATACCAAAATTGCACTTTTTCCTTGTGCATGCCATTCCTCGGCATCTTCAGCAGTGAACACAACCTGCCCAACCGCAGCTCCAGGGGATGCAGGCAAGCCAGTGGCAACCACTTTGTTCTTGTACTTAGATGGATCCTCAAACTAAACAAGTAAACTTAAAGCAATCAATAAAACTTGCGCATCTATATAATTAGTCATCAAACAAAATAAAACCGTGCATTATTTAGCAACATGATCACTATCCTTTTATAATCTTTTTTCAAGTAATTTTTGTTAATATTTTCAAATACTATATAATCGTGCGAGGAAATTGACATTGTAAGTTGTTTTGATCAGCGCATTATTTACAAAAGAGAGTTAAAGGAAAACCGCGCATGGATTACGTTAATTACAAAGACGTATATACCTGTGGATGTAGGAACTGATTAAGATGTTGTGGCTCTACCATCTTGATTGCAGAACGAATATCAACAAGCCCTTCATTGACCATGTCTGTAGCTATTTTGACTGCACCTTTACCAGTACGCTTTCCAATTCGACATTGCAACATCCACAATCTATTTTCTTGAACAGTAAACTCAATATCCTACAATATCATATCAATTTGAGAATTACATGTCAGTCTATTGATACAAACAATGCAAAAACAGTAAAACATATCTAAAGAGATTGAAACTTTCACCATCATATCCTTGTAGTGATTCTCAAGAATTCTACAATTCTCCTCAAGTTCCTTATAAGAATCCGGCATGCAAGTTTTCATGGTCCCTAGATCTTCAGGTGTCCTGATTCCAGCAACTACATCTTCTCCCTATTATAATTTTTTTTTTTTTTTGTTGAAACATCAACAAAGTAGTTAAGTAATTTACTACTAAATACAAATCATAGTGGCATGAGTATTGTAAAATAACAACTAGTAAATCATATTATATCTAACCTGAGCATTAGTGAGAAACTCTCCATAAAGTTTCTTTTCACCGGTGCTTGGATTTCTAGTGAACAGAACACCAGTTCCTGAAGTATTTCCCATATTACCAAACACCATAGATTGAATATTCACAGCAGTTCCCATTAGCCCAGTTATCTGATTAATGTTTCGATACTTAATAGCCCTTGGACATTCCCAAGAGTTGAAAACAGCTTTAACAGCTAATTCTAGTTGCTTATTTGGATCTGCAATTGATAAATCAAGAGAGGGTTTGTGGATGGATTACACTAAGAATGTATAAAAACAAAACATGAAGAATTTGATAGTGTTGAAGTTAGCACCTGAGGGAAACTTTTCTCCCTTAGCCTCAACATAGACATTCTTGTACTGCTCAACCAAATTTTTGAGATCATCGGCTGATAGACCAGTGTCATGTTTAATGCCTTTTGATTGCTTTAGCTTTTCTAACTTTTCCTCAAACAATGAGTGTGGAATGTCCATTACCTAAATATAACATACAATAGAAGTTTCAACAGAAACAATGGAAGTTACTAACAGATGACTTTCATTAAGGAAGTGTATTGGGTTGAGATTTTTAAATGACAATTATTGCATAGAGAAGTGTTGCGGACGAAAAGCAATTTTGTTCGTATGATATAAAAGAAGTACTTACAACATTTCCAAACATGTCTAAGAAACGTCTATAAGAATCATAAGCAAACCGCTCTCCACTTTTTGAAGCCAACCCAGCAACCACTTCATCATTCAATCCAAGATTAAGAACTGTGTCCATCATTCCAGGCATGGAAATCTGATAGATGTAGAGTAAACAAACAACTTTATGCTGTAAACATGTTTAATACAACCCTAAAAGGAATCAAATTTAAACCAAACCAAAATACGTACACCTATAAATTCAATGGAACTTGTACGAAAATATAGCTGCTCTATAATCGCAACGGTAGACACAAATGGCCGAACGGCGTAAACAAACAACCATGTTCAATTGTTTGCGATTTCTTTAATCTTTTGTTACTAGTTGTTTTAACATAAACCTTATACAATTTTTCTTGTACCTTTACACATCACATAATATGCAAAATCACACTATTTTCATATAAGATATAAGCTTGTTTTCATAAGCTAACATAGTTCACTTATGGAAATAAGATGAAAACAAATAATGGACATGTCATAAGATGTTTCTATAAGCTTTTCCAAATAGTGTCACCAATGCTTATGCATTACGCATATGAATAAGCTCATATAACCCAATTCAAACAAGTGCTGCGACAAAATGAAATATAAGGAAAAGGCTCTTACAGCAGCACCAGAGCGAACAGAGACGAGGAGAGGTTTTGAAGGATTCCCAAGAAAGGCCCCCATTTCATTTTGCACAAAATTAAGGCCTTCAAGTATCTCCTCCCACAAACCATTTGGTAGGTTCTTTACATTTTCTTGATATTCTTGACATGCTTCTGTTGATATAGTGAGTCCAGGAGGCACAGATAATCCAATTGTTGCCATTTCGGCCAAGTTTGCTCCCTTTCCTCCCAACTACACATAAAGAAAGCAATTTCGAAGGAATAAAAATTAGTTGTTACATGAAAAATCAAATAGCCTTGTTTTGCCAAATTGTGTTTAGTGTTTTAGCATGCTAGCTAAGAGAACATGAATGAGAGAAATCAATTTGAGTTAGTTTAAAAATGCTTATTATGAATAGATAAAGAATGCTTACCAAGGACTTCATAGATTTGTTTCCATCACTTCTACCTTTGCCAAAGGTGAACACCCTCTGTTAAAACAGAAATACAGAAGAATGTCACTTTTTCATCCTTGCAAATATACAATGTTTTGCTTTTAATGTCTGTTAAATCTTAATCCTCAGTGTTTTGTTTTAATCCTTCATAACTTGTTTATATTAGAACTGACCAATGTGCCTTTTGGAAATCATAATTGTATTACAGAATCCTTACCAACTCTTATATAATCTACATTTTTTATAGAAAGAATGACAATATGTGTAAAAGAACAGATGAAACAAAGACCTTGTTGCTATTGCTAGAATCATAAACAGCCACCATGATTGCTCAGATTGTTGTAGCGGAAAAGAATAAACGTGTAGTCACTCTTCTAAGGAACTGTCTATCTATCTATAGGCGATGGACGTACCGAAGATATGAGTACACGACAAGCAAGTAACCAAACACTCTTACTAGAACTGTTTACCAAAGTGAGCTGCTAAGTATTAAATAGTAGTGAAGATGAAGGAAGAAGTTTAAGGTATGATGTGGTGCACATTCAGCAAATGGGGGGAGATATGATTTTGTTTTAGAACATACTAAGTCAAAAATTAATGCGATGCTATTAATGCTCAAGTGGGAAGAATAGAATTTTTCAAAAATACATATTTAGCTCTAATAAAGACAATTTTCGGATAAAGAGCAAAATACGGGGGTCTCATGCTTTCTAATAAAACAATTATTATTTACAAAATAATTGTTTTGACACAACATTTGCAAAAAAAAGACAAACATTTATTTTATTTAATCTTGTTTTTTTTTAAAACTATTTTTTTAAAGAAAAACTTTTGTTTTGAATAATATACATTATTCACATAACTTACTTTAACTATATTTATACATACAAATGTTAGCTTATAAAATGTTGTTCGATTTGTTTCAATGAATATTTTTAAAATATCAAATTTTTTTATAACTTTTTATCATAAATAATTAAATACGTTAATAGTCAATGTCGTATATTGACATATATGAAGTAATTGACCGGAACAAGTATTTAAAATGGAGTGAGTAAGTGTAGCCAAATGAATAATTAGATGTTATTTTTTTTTGTTTGCAGCCAAGTGATAAACACGACGAAACTCGTCCTCACATAACGGTAAGTATCACTGAAATTCGAATCAAGAGAATGTGTCTATCATTTCACATTTATAAGTAACTTTTGTTTTTTTATAAACGTAACCGGAGAGAATACTCGTTTCGACATATGAATTAGTTAGACTTTATGCACAATTAGATTATATCCTTATCCTGCCAAGTTTCGTGTGAAGCCATGTAGTTGTAACTTGTAACGTAATACTTGTTCAGCTTTGTGGTACGCAATTCGAGAGTGACACCAAGAGATGATATCCTTATCCTTATCTTCTTTATTAAAACCCAAACTCCAAAATTAAGGAGGCTGTTTGGCGGGATTCCGACTTCCAAAATTAATAAAATCAAGCTAACACTGTAAGTAAGTGTAGTAAAAGTGACAACCTGGGCCATTTTTCCAAAAACAAAATAGACTTGGAATTTGGAAAGAATGATTCATACGATCATGATATACTCCCTCCGTTTCTTTTTAAGTGTCACTTTTGGAGAAATTTTTTGTTTCTATTTAACTGTCACTTTCGAAGTTCAATGCAACATTAAATGTTGTTTTACCAATATTGTCCTTAGTTATTTATTGCGGAAAGAGAAATATATGAAATGAGATATTAAATGAATAAGGTCATTATAGTAAAAGTATAGTTTATTGCAACAAAAAGTAGTATCAATTGTTGATTGTCTTGGTTTGTGTAAAATATCAAAATGTGACAATTAAAAAGGAACGGAGGTAGTATTATATACAAAAGAGTTTCCTATGACTGTTCTCCCTTAGCAACACCTAATAACTCCATATAATTCTCATAATAGTTCTCATACAATTAAGATGAATAACTTCTAAGAATTTAATTAATACACTTTATCCATGTCAACTAACGAATATGAACACAAAGACATTACCATGTGAATTGTTGAACACAAGTACATCACCATATGTAGATATTTAGTATTTTGACATGTACCAATATATATTACAAATATTACATTAGAAACGATATCGCTTAATTATTGAAAGATAACATAAACATTTGAGTTGTCATATTCATTAATTGACGTGACAACACATCAATGGATGAATGTATAAAATAATTGGACATTAGCAGAACATAGATTAAACTCTAACTCCTAATAATTTCTAATGATATACATGTTAAATATATAGATATTTACATTTTCTAATACACCCATGTAACATGCTAATTTTTCTAAACTATATTGTGAAGGTATTAGATAAAATAAAAATAGTTATAAGTGATTATTATTAGACTTTTCAAAAATAAAATAAATAATAATATAATAGTAGTTTATTAAATATTATTAGTAAGATGCATATATGTATAGTACATATTAAATGTATATATTAGATAAAAAGTCACATGAAAAAATATTATAAGTAATGGTTAACTTTACGTACCATAGACGCATATTTCTTTTAATTCATTTAAGCTTAATATAGTATATAATAATAATTCTTGTCAAAAAAAAAAGTATTTAATAATAATTAAGAAAATCAAAATAATAGAGTAGAAGGACGGTGCTAGATTTTCAAAAACACATGTTTTCGTTTTTGAGTTGAATATCACATGTAGTATATAATACTCCTTCCGTCCCAAATTGTATGTCACTTTAGAAAAAATATTTGTCTCAAATTGTAT
The DNA here is from genome assembly GCF_003473485.1 of Medicago truncatula. Lineage (NCBI taxonomy): Eukaryota > Viridiplantae > Streptophyta > Magnoliopsida > Fabales > Fabaceae > Medicago > Medicago truncatula. The sequence continues at coordinate 57,169,465 of NC_053045.1, read as the reverse complement.
GTCGCTTTACAATACCAATGAAAAATTAATGTTATTTTTTCTATTATATCCTTAACTATTTATTACTCTCTTCTTTCAATTCCTTCATTTATGTTTCCCATATCATTTATTGAAGACAATTTTGTAAAACAACTCATAATATCTTTTTCCCACACAATATTAATTACATTTCTTAATATGTGTGAAATGCTGAAAACGTCATACAATTTAGGACGGATGGAGTATGAAGTTAAGTTAACAATTGAACACATGGTGTAGTAAACATAGCACCGCCCAAATACTAGTGGCGTCGATGTTTGCTTTCATTACCGATTTCTTAATTCCCTTTATTTCATGCAAACTTTGTTGCCTAAATTCTACACATGGAGTCATGGACACTACACTTTTCCAACACAAATTGTATTGCTTTCAAGATTAGTATTGACTGAAGTTATGAAAGAGAAAATCAGCTTAGTGAACTATTAAGACTTAAGAGAAACACGTACTTTTTTGTATATAAATAACAAGAGAAACAAGTATTTGGAACTCATTCTTCATTTACTTCATGGACCCATGTTCGGATCAATTAATTCGAACAAAGATGATACGTGGAAGAATATTTCAAAGATTTTATTAGTCATCCAATAAAACATGTACAATATTTCACAGAATTAAAGATATATACCTATATATATTTCCTGACCAATGTCTTATACAACAAGACACGGTATGCAATCAGATTACAGAAGAAACAATGTAAAAAAAATTATAAGAGAAACATCGTCTGAATATATATGTACACAATGTTTTCTCTATTTTTTTATTTTGAATTTTATATGCAAAGGTTTTTCATATTAATAATTTCCCTTTGCTTTATTTTCTATCAAGTATGTTAGTATCCTTGCTTTATCAGACCTTCATTTTTTTTTATTAATGATATGGTTTAATAAATGATAAATCACAATTATTTGCAGCTGTTGAGGGTTGTGCCCTTGACAGGAAACAGTCTAATAATCGTTTCTTAAGCTGCAACTTGAGCTGCTGCAAGCCTAGCAATCGGAACCCTGCAAAAGAGTCCTCAAATTTTCAGTTTGACTAATGAAAATACAAATGTCTCATTTTCTGTAGAAATTTAGTTTGACAAGCTTTTACAAACATGTGTATAAACGAAAGTTCCCTGGCAAATTGAGGGGAATCTTACTAATCTAACCTGAATGGGGAACATGAGACATAGTCAAGTCCAAGTTTAGCAAAAAATGCAACAGAAGAAGGCTCCCCGCCATGCTCTCCACATATTCCAACCTGATGTGTGACATAGTTTATTGATTAATTAATTTCCCAAGTGTTTTATCACCATAGTATACATATTAAGAATAACCAAGATGTGTGATAAAATCTTGTTTAAATTTGCATTGGTAAGTTACCTTCAAATTTGGTTTAGCAGCACGGCCCTTTTCTGTGCAAATTTTGATGAGTTGACCCACACCTTTCTGGTCAAGTACCTGCAGTTGTTGTCAAAAATTCGAATTTAGCAAACATCCTTTATATATTAAGCTAACACAAAGAGTACCGCCTCTGATTTAGCAAATAGGTAAAATAACGTTGAAAGTAATGGTATTTCGTTTTCGCCGTTTCCAGCCCCCACTTATCCTACACCTCTCAAGTCATTTTATAAAGTCGGACTAAAGATAGTCGTGCATGTATGTTATTTTTACACACATAGTGCAAATTTTTATTATTATGTGTCTTGGGATGAGACAAGACCAACAACAGTATGAGAAATCACCGGTCACACGACTATGGAACTAACCTCAAATGGATCATGCTGCAAAATCCCAGCAGATAGGTATGTAGGAAGAAATTTGCTAACATCATCTCGACTGTAACCAAATGTCATTTGGGTAAGGTCGTTGGTTCCAAATGAAAAGAAATCGGCTTCATTTGCAATCTACACAAATGGATAATAAAATTAGAAAGTGCAAAGAGGAAAAAATATTGGTTTTCTTTAATTTATTTTTAGGCTTAATTACACTTTTGGTCCTTGCATTTTGGCCAACTCACGAAATTGGTCCTAACTCTTTTAAATCGAACCTAAACTATATGTTTTTTTTGCAGTTTTAGTCCTATCTCCCTATTCCATCTCCAGAAAAGCACAGAAATGACAGTTTTAGTCCCAACCACCTATGCTCAACCATGAAATAAACAAGGAATAAATCATGTGGGTACAAGGAATCTACTTTGTTCAGTACACAAACCAAGAAAAACCCTAATTTCTAAGACATGTTTCAGGTATGTAACATGTCTCGGAAATTAGGTTAGTGTGCTGAATAAAGAAGATTTCTTGTACCCACATGTTTTATTCTTTGTTTATTTCATGGTTGAGCATAGATGGTTGAACTAAAACTGTCATTTCTGTGCGTTTCTGGAGTTGGAAATAGGGAGATAGGACTAAAACTGCAAAAAACATATAGTTGAAGGACGATTTTGTTCGATTTAAAAAAGATAGGACCATTTTCGTGAGTTGGTCAAAATGGTAGGACCAAAAGTATAATTAAGCCTTATTTTTATTATTGCATGTTAAAAACCAAGTTAGTATCTTCAAGATAAAAGAATATCAGTATTACCTCATCTGCAACTAGTGCAGCTCTTGGAACTTCTATCATAGTCCCAACCTTATAGCTTAAAGAAGAGCCCATCTCAGAGAACACTTTCTCAGCAATATTCCTTATTAAACTCACTTGATGTCTTAATTCCTGCGGGTTAAAAAGGATCAAGCTTATCATATAATAATCATGTCACAAGACTACAAGAGTTTTATTAATATCAAACTCCAAAAAATTGTGTATGTTATATTTCAAGCTGATAAATTGTTAAGGGAAAAGATAAACAAGCTAACATTTCAAAGTAGAACACTCTCAATTTTCCTCATAAGTTTTATGCATAGATGATAGGTATGAAACAGATTAGATATATAACTAAAGAATAAATAAGTGAGAAAAAAGATCATGCCTGAGGTGTACCGACAAGTGGAACCATTATCTCTGGAAGGACTGTAATGCCATGGCTACTCACTGAAACAGCAGCTTGGAAAACGGCACGGGCCTGCATCTCAGTCAATTCAGGATATGATATTCCCAACCTGTTCACATAATTTCAAATTGTCAAACATGAGGACTTACTATAAATTATTATATATATTTTTTAATTGAAAAATGTTAGTTTTTTAGCTGTTATTTTGTCCTAAAACCCGGTTGTGGTTACACTCTGAACCTTATATTCCGGCCACAATTGCGGTTGCAGACCACAATTTAGAATTATACTTGAACTTGTTAGCTATTTATCACCCCAATCCACTATGTCCCTCCTCCAACACTACCGAATTGCTATAAATTATGAACTTGGAATTTCAACACTAAACACAAGTCATATGATATCGATAGTAATTTGTTATGAACAAGGATCATAAAAAGAGGACAAACCTGCAGCCACGAAAACCAAGCATGGGATTAACTTCAAAGAGTTTTTCTATTCTAGAGACTATTTCTTCTTCTTTCATGCCTGTCTGAGAAGTTAGTTCACCAACAATTTCATTTAAATCACCTTCAGGAAGAAATTCATGAAGTGGAGGATCTAACAACCGGATTGTTACTGGGAGACCATCCATTGCTCGAAAAATTCCCTCAAAATCTGATCTTTGATAAGGTAACAACAAATCAAGTGCAGCTTTCCTCTGTTCTTGCGTAATAGCCAATATCATCATTCTCACGGCCTTTATCCTTTCATCTGAAGCAAAAAACTAAACACAACAAAACATGCACAAAATCATAATTTGTAACTACTAACTACCCTGTGTCATGCTCTAAAAAGTTAAAAAGTTACAATACAAGCCTTTTAATGCATTCATAATTTTAAGTTTGTTATAACATAGAGTTGAAAATTATTGTACCATGTGTTCTGTCCGGCAAAGTCCAATTCCTTGCGCACCGTTTTGTCTAGCTGCTATTGCATCTTCAGGTGTGTCAGCATTTGCCAAAACCTGATACACAACAATGATATGAGTGAAATTACCTAGCAAGAATTAGATGTTTTGCTTCAACTCAACTTTTGCAGATAATAAAGAATATGCAGCAGCACCTTCAGATTCCTTATTTCATCAGCCCAAGACATGAAAGTTCCCAAATCATCGCTTAGAGCCGGTGGAGAAAGTGCCTGCTTTCCTAGTATCACCTCACCTGTGGATCCATTCAACGAGATCCATTCTCCTTCTGATATTACATTCTCCCCGATAACAACCACCTATCACCATAGATGGAGATTATTATACTCAATTACTTTGAACATGATCTTTTACTAATTTGTCAACAATATAGAATCCGAGGTTACCTTTTCATGGTCATTTACATGGATATCAGAGCAACCAGACACACAACACTTTCCCCATCCACGAGCTACAACAGCAGCATGAGATGTCATACCACCTCTTGCTGTCAAGATGCCAACAGCTGAATGCATGCCCCCGACATCCTCTGGACTTGTCTCTGTCCTTACCTTCAATAATGCAAGTTTGTATTAGAATTTAATGATTCCTTATGGATGATTTGTTTAACCTAGTCGTGAAATTAAATCTAGGACATCATATACATCCTAACCATAATATATCTGGTACAAATAAGCATTTCACCTAAACACCATGAAGATCTCCACGTTGGTCTCAGAGCAACAACATAACTGGATTGGATACGACACATTCACATTAAAACTTGTATTGGATATTTTATTGATTTCCTCATTTAAATGTTGCTCAAACGCTCACATTTTCAACAAATGTGAGACTTCCTACTCACACTTGATAATTTAACTATCCCCCCTTTGAGTGTGAGTCCAGACCATGCACTCCCCTAAAGTGGAAATCGTTTTCATCCACATAGGAGACTAAAACACCGGGAGATATCCATACTATGCTTAAAGAAACCCCACAAAATGGGCTGGAATTGGACACCGCATATTCTTGCAAAATCTTAAATCATTAGATATATGAGTCGTCTCACTTATACATCGCTCAACATTCACATTTTCATCCAATCTAGACTTTTTAATCACACATCATACTAAGGATATGATGAAATGAAGGGGAACAAAGAAATAAGAAACATGATTGCTTTGTAATGAAAAAGAATACCAAAATTGCACTCTTTCCTTGTGCATGCCATTGTTCAGCAGTCTCAGCAGTGAACACAACCTGCCCAACTGCAGCTCCAGGAGATGCAGGCAAGCCAGTGGCAACCACTTTGTCCTTGTACTTAGATGGATCCTCAAACTAAACAAATAAACTTAAAGCAATCAATAAAACTGGAGCTTCTTACATTAAAAATGAAAAGTTGTTGAAATAATTAAATGCAAATAAATGTACATATCTTTAGAAAAAATAAGAACATTGATTCATTAAACAAAACGAAGATCATTTAGCTAAATGATGTTATTTGATTATACAGATATGATCACTAGCCTTTTATAATTAATTTTTCAGATAATTGTATGAGTAAATTGACATTGTAAGTTGTTTTGATTACTTCATTATTTACAAAAGAAAGTTAAAGGCACACCGCACATGAATAACATTATTTGCAACTAAACATATATACCTGTGGGTGTAGGAGCTGATCGAGATGTTGTGGCTCTACCATCTTGATTGCAGAACGAATATCAACAAGCCCCTCATTGACCATATCTACAGCTATTTTGATTGCACCTTTACCAGTACGCTTTCCACTTCGACATTGCAACATCCACAATCTATTTTCCTGAACAGTGAACTCAATATCCTACAACATCGTATATCATATATCAAATTCAGAAGAATTACTTGCCAGTGTATTGATACAAACAAACAATGCAAAAACAGTAAAACAAATCTAAAGGGATTGAATTTTTTACCATCATATCCTTGTAGTGATTCTCTAGAATCTTACAATTCTCCTCAAGCTCCTTATAAGCATCTGGCATGCAAGTTTTCATTGTCTCTAAATCTTCGGGTGTCCTGATTCCAGCAACTACATCCTCTCCCTATTATAAAGAATTTTGTAGAAACATCAATACCAAAAGTAATTAGTAATCTATTACTAATAGATATGTCAACTGTTTAACGAAAAAAAAAAAAAAACTAATAGATGCGACAACAGCATGATTTATGAATATAAAATAACAACTAGTAATCAATCCATATATAACCTGAGCATTAATGAGAAACTCCCCATAAAGTTTCTTTTCCCCAGTGCTTGGATTTCTAGTGAATAAAACGCCGGTTCCTGAAGTATTTCCCATATTACCAAACACCATGGATTGAATGTTTACAGCAGTGCCCACAAGTCCAGTTATCTGATTAATGCTCCTATACTTATTAGCCCTTGGGCTATCCCAAGAATTGAAAACAGCTTTAACAGCTAATTCTAGTTGCTTCTTCGGATCTGCAATTGGTAAATCAAAGAGTGTGGGGACAGATTACAATAAGAATGTGTTGAAACAAAACATGAAGAAATTGAAGGGGTTGCAGTTAGCACCTGAGGGAAACTTTTCTCCCTTAGCTTCGAGGTAGACACTCTTGTACTGCTCAACCAGATCTTTGAGATCGTTGGCTGTTAGATCAGTGTCATGTTTAACGCCTTTTGAATACTTTAGCTTTTCTAATTTCTCCTCAAACAATGAATGTGGAATGTCCAATACCTAAATTTAACATATATATAAGAAAAGTTTCAAGGAAGCAATGGAAAATACTAACAGATGACGTTCATTGACGGAGTGTATTGGATTGAGATTTTAAAAGACAACTTTAACATAAAAAATCTTGCTGGAAAAATGCTATTTGGTGCATATGATATAAAAGAACTAACTACTTACGACACCTCCAAACATGTCTAAGAAACGTCTATAAGAATCGTAAGCAAACCGCTCTCCACTTTTTGAAGCCAACCCAGCAACCACTTCATCATTCAATCCAAGATTAAGAACTGTGTCCATCATTCCAGGCATGGAAATCTGATATATGTAGAATAAACTTACAAGTTTATGCAATAGACATGTTAAGTACACCATAAAAGGATTCCCTCAAAAAAGAATGTTAAAGTACAACATAAAAAGAATCAAATTTAATCAAAGCAAATTACACCTATATATACAATGGAATTTTCAGTTTTAAAGCGGAACTTTTTAACAATCAAGATAAATCAATTTCAAAATTTACAGCTTAAACTATTTAATGATTTAGAGAAAATGTTATCAACTATTTACATCAAGAACTTGAACTTAAATACGTTGGATATAAACCCTAAGTTGAGCTGAATCAATGCTATAATAGAAACACATTTTTCCTGTATGTTACATTCTTGATGTTGGGATAAGGTTATCCATGTTTGGATAAACAAATGTGATCATAAGCTGAGATTCTCTATGTTTGGATAAACAACTTAATTAAGTGCTTATAGCATAAGCAAGCGCTATGTGAGTATTAATGTATAAAATATTTCTATAACAAAAGATAAAATAAACAGAAACTTTTTTCAAATAAAAACTATATGTTGTTTTCATAATCTATTCTAGAGAGCCTATAGACATGTCATAAGCTATTTCCATAAGCTCTACCAAACAGTCTCACAAATGGTTATGCATTTAGATTATCTCAAATAACTCAGTCCAAACAAGTCCTAGGACATAAAAGTAAAACCAAACAGGAAAAAGGCTTTTACCGCAGCACCAGAGCGCACGGAGAGGAGGAGAGGTTTTGAAGGATTCCCAAGAAAGGCCCCCATTTCATTTTGCACAAAATTAAGGCCTTCAAGTATCTCCTCCCACAAACCATTTGGTAGGTTCTTTACATTTTCTTGATATTCTTGACATGCTTCTGTTGATATAGTGAGTCCAGGAGGGACAGATAATCCAATTGTTGCCATTTCTGCTAAGTTCGCTCCCTTTCCTCCCAACTATAATTAACACACAAAGCAATTGTTCATCCATTCAAATGTAAAACATATAGCTTTGCTTTGCTAAACACAATGTTTTTAGTGTTTATTTCAAAAGAAAACTTGTCATGAAAACATAAAGAATACTTACCAAGGACTTCATGGCCTTGTTTCCTTCACTTTTACCTTTGCCAAAAGTGAACACCCTCTGTTTAAAACAGAAATAAAGAAGTGTATTGCTTCAAAAAACTATTAAAAGTGACAATACTTTTGTAAATCATAGCTGCGTTACACGCACCCTTGCAACTCTTTTATAACTTTTGTTAACATAAGAATTTTTTATAGAAAAATAATGACAATTTAACTTTTAAAATGTTTCTTGTCAAAATAAAGAACTATGTGCTATACTACTAATTTTTTTGAAAAGTATCAGCTCAGAGTTAGTGTAACTATGTAATCAAACAAGGAATATGCTAATTCATAACTAATATAAGGTGTCAAATCATCCACAACAGAGCTCCCTTATTTTGAAAGGATATCTCTCAAAAATTATTTTTATTAAAATCTATTCAAAATAGCTTCTAACTTTAAACATTTTTTGAAATTTTATTATCCAATAAAATTTATGACAAAAGAATGAAAAACTTAAAATGACTTTTATGAGAAGCTATTTAAACCAATTTTTCATTTGAAGTTTTTTTTTACAAAATTCTTTTTTAAAAAATTTATAACAAAAAAAAACACTATAAAAATCATTTTAGAAAAAAGCTATAACAATATTTCAACAAAAGTTACTATTATAATACAATTTATTTAATATGATCCACATAAAGTGAAGAGAGAGTGTCTAGAAGTCCTAGCATGGCAAATGTCGAAATTGCAAGGCCGGACGTCGTGATCCGAGTTCGAACCGGAACCTCATAGTTGTGTGTGAGTTTAACTTCAGTGGATTACGACAAAAAAAAATAAAAAATGAAGAGAGTGTACTTTCAAAGTCATTCTTCTCTGTAAACAACCAACATTTTCTCTCCACAATTAGGTGTTTATTTAACATGGTACTAAATAGGTGAAGCACAAGGCATTTCATTTTGGATGCCCTTTGTTAAAAAAAAAAACATGTTATGTTAAAAGGGTTGTGTTAACCAGTGTCCCCGGAGCACTAGTTAAGATATCTAAAAAAGGATAAATTAAATTGATAATGATACCTTTTTTTTTTTTTTGAAGCATTGATTATACAATTTTCAATGCAAAAACTATTATATTTGTTTCCTTAATATGTTAAATGAAAGGCCAATTAGCTTACAATAAATAAATAGCCACCGTGTTGTTTATTTTACTTCTTCATCCCTATATCTAAACACCCTTTTATTAGAGGGAAAAATATTTAAATACAGGGACGGAGGGAATATTACTAATCTCTAGGGATGACAAAACTGGGTCAAGCCCTTCGGACCGATCCATTAAACCTGTTATTTTAGGCTTACTTAATTGAGCTTTTAAATTCTACTTAATTTTTGTTTGTTAACTCCTGACAAGAACCACCTCTAGCCTTATTTAGTTTCGTAACGAAGTAGTACGCTTTTACATTTTGTGGTCCAGAAACAAGGTACGCTTTCACGAATGTCTCATGAGCCATATTTTGACATGCCCAAATAAACACGAATCATTAAGTTAAGCAGTAGTTTTCTGTAATTGCTTAGACTAAATGACATTTTGTTTATCTAATCTAACAAAACATAAAAATAGCATGCAGTTGGTTCTGCTTAGTTTAGATTACTCACATAAATTTTTTGATATGAATCGATTTTATTACGTGTGATTTGAATTTATCGACACATGAGTGCCTATTTATATTAGGATAAAAAATAAAATAAAAAACCCAGAGAATTAATTATCGAAAAACAAAAAGATAAGATAAAGGTCTAGATAGAAGTGTACCTTTTTTGTGGTGGGTGGTGTTGTAGGAGTAAGGATAGTTTGGGCACGAATTAAAGGCTGATATGTACTTGTTCTTCCAGCTTTCCATGTTGATGTAAGTCGTAACTTCAACTCCTTCCACTGCACCTTTGTACTTCTTCTCCCAATAACATCATTCTTGTTCCCTTTGAATAGTCTATTATCTGATGATGTGTTCCTTATCACTATGCCTCTTACTATGGAAGACATCTCTGTTGATCTTCTTCCAAAGAGAAACTTCCCAAAATCGAAATGGCAGTTGTATCTATTATGTTCTATTATTATTATTTTATGATATTTCAAAATTATTGACAAATATGAGGCGGGTATATGATGATGAGAAATGAGTGGACCAAATTACGATTATAGTGTTTGTATAGTCGCATCATAAACTTTCTTTGACCCCGCTAATTTTATTTTTAATTTTTACTTCTTAATTATCATGTGAAGAATAAGCTTATGTACATGTTTGCTGCTTTGTCTCTTAGCTAGATAAGGGTCTCTGCCACGCATTATTTTTTACTGGAAAGAAAGAAAAAAAATGTTACTATTTATTACATCACTTTTCTATCTCCATTTGTTTATTACTGAAAAAGAAGAAGCAGTTCTCTATTTTTTTTGGTGAATTCAAAAGCTTGGGAGCTACAAGTCATGGGAGCCACAAGGTGATGTTTGAGATGAATTATGTTTGACGTGTATTTCAAGCAAGTAGTGGTGGGTGGATGACAAGATCTATCACACAAAGCTATGACACATTTAAAGCAAGTTTAAGGAGAGTCTTGCTTGAGAATTATACAAAATATAAGATTTGTTGCGAGGAGGAAAGCAAGGTTTCATGTTACCATGCTAGCCACAATGTTTTTGAACACATATATACATTGCATCTTTATATTGATGACATTATCTAGTTGAAAACGAATCAAGTCTATTCCTCTAAAGGATGCTTCAGAAGTACATACGAAATTAAAGTCTTAGCAATAAGAAAAGACAAGTTTGCGAAATTAAATGTTTGTTTGGAAGATTGAAGGGGACGAGAGGGCATTAGGGGGAGCGGGATGAAGGAGGAAATTGGGAAATTTTCCATCTTTTTTAAGAAAGTGAGTTTGTATAGAATGATTGATCAAAACTTAAACTTAATATTAATATAATTATGGCTTAATTAATGATTTGGTCCCTTAAGTTATTTATTGGTTACATTTTGGTCCCATAAATTATTAATGTTACAATTTGGTCCCTTAAGTTAGTATTTGTTAGCCAAATAAATCTTCAGCGTCAGTCTTTTGCCAAAACATTAAATAGATACATGTGAACAGTGATGTGACAACTTACAATGTGTATCCACTTTAGACATTGAGTTAACGGTTTTGACGGTGGGGATTTATTTGGTTGACGGAAGATAGCTTAAAGGGACCAAATGGTAACGTTAATAATTTATGGGACTAAAATGTAACCAACAAATAACTTAAGGGACCACATCATCAATTAGGCCTATAATTATTAATAAATTCCAATTCTAAGATTATTGTAACAACATTGATTTGATTTTAAGAATTTATCTAAGCCCTCCAAAATCCTCAATTCTCAAACATACCCCAACTGAGTTGATCTGACTCCTCTGAAGAAAAAAGTGTGACCCTTGTTGGCTATAAAGTCTTTACGAGATTTGATTATGAGAGTCACTCGGTTTCTTCAACGAGGGACCTTAACAAGAGTAACAGCCTATTGCATAATAGGTTGAAGGAAAATATCGGTGGATGATCTCAACCTCACCATATTAACAATGACATTATAATTCAATTTAAACACAATCCACTTTCTTTTAGTCAAAACATAATCCAATCGATATACAGGCTTTGTGCCATCTTAATTCCCAAAATGAAGGGTCCAAAGTCATATACCAAGTTGCAGGATCCAAATTTGGTGTAGAAACCTTTCACATGCCAGATATTTCAATATTTGACAAAACCTCCACAAAAAGTGCTATTAACATTTAACATTAACATACATTTAGAAGGCTACACAAAGAGACAATTTTAATGACAAATAAATTGAACTTGATTATCAAAGTTGCCATACAAATCAATACCTACACTGACAAGCTGAGAAAAGAACCAACTCATTTTGAGCCTTCCAAATATCATATCAAGCAACATTAAACAGAACTTAACATTTCCACATTTTCCTACCAAACTATCTTGAAGACATGATCTTGTTTAGCAAGATAAGTTCATGTTCATCTGGTTCAATGACTTCCTCCCAAAACTCGTTTATATCACCAAATCTCTCGGTCTCATAACATGCATACAAAATTCTATACAATTTTGACATAAGAAAAGAGCTGATTGGAAACCATCTATGATTGTATCCCTCTTCATTTATAAGCAATATTTATATAGTCACTTTCAAAACAAAGGCTTTGAAATGCCAATACTCATTAAAAAATGGATTTTGACTAAAAATTAATGCAAGATAACAAATCACAAAATCAAAAGACAAGAGAATCAAATTCCACAATAACTGAAAAGTGTTGACAGGGACTCGTAGAACCCAAGTGCAATGTACTCTAGATCCAAGTAAATGATGCCACGTGGCTAATACCAAAGACACACAAAACATTAATTTATCATCATCCATCATTTTCAGAATCTTATCTTGTTGCATTTTTATTTTTTTTGTTCACAAAATATAATGCTTTATTTTTGCAAGCAATCATTTTTCTGGTTCTCTATTTATTAATCATTTTAAAATTATCCAAGATCAATAATTGATTTCCATATTTTGGCCGAATGACAATAGGACCCAGTTTTTTAATTATTGCTTGCTAGAACTAGAATCATAAAAGACAGTTAAGTAACATTGAATATAATTTATTATCTTATGATACAGTAGAACATTCTCCAGGTGAGATTCTTTATGGTTAAACAATTTTATTTTCTTTCCAGAAAGGGTATGGCTAAACAAGTAACTAGAATTTTATTTTGGTTTCATGTTTCTTGGATTTTACCAACTCTAATTTCTACTTTCTGAACAAGGTCCATTTTTGCTGCTAAGACAATGAACCTCATACCCGGCTGCCTTGAACAACCAAATATATAGTGACCGGTAAATGTACAGGAGCAATGCAAAAGACTCAGAAAAGTTGGAACATAGAAATGTACCACTTAGGAGAAACTACAAGGAGACTTGGTGAGCTTCCGTAAAACCCTTCTCTTTGGTCACTGTAAATAAAAGAGGAGGAAAAGGATAAAGAAATTATAAAGACCATGATCAAACAATATAAAATATATCAACAATGAGTGTTGAGATCATACTGATTCAACTGATCTTTGAATGGCAGGATTGTGAATCCGAGAAACTGTTTGTCACAGAATGATAAACATCAAATTCAGTGGTAGTAGATATCTCAGAAGTTCCTGTCCTGGTTCTCATAGCAGTACCGACATTGACCTCACTTAATTGAACTCCAGATGTGCTTGACTACAATGACAAACTAAATATTAGACAAACAAGTCAACCAATGATGAGTTGATTCAAATTATTGAACCACCCGTAGCAAGATTTTGATTTTGCATACTAGATCGATGAGAAGATTGATGCTCTACATGTTTTTCTTTTTGGGTCATGCTAACATGAGCCCTAAAGACACATGTTAAGGATTCCACAAATAGCAAGTATTTATTGAGAAAAAATAATTTTCAATTTTTTGAGAAATAAATTTGCACAATTTCCAATATATAACTTCTATTTTTGGTGATACATAATTTTTTTTTCTTTCTAAAGTCTATGGAGTGAATTAATCAAAGTTGTTCCCCTGCCCCCCTTTGATGGGGTAATACCTTGTTTTTCATGGGATAAGAAGATCCATTAATAATACATATCAAAAATTTAAAAACAAGCTTGGAGAAACTAAACATAAAAGGCAAATGGTAATGAAGGAATTAATGCATTTAATAATCCATACATTATTAGAGAGTCCTTTAATCTGGACAATGATAATTGTTATATCATCTGTTCGATTCACAAGTTCCGACCATAGTTTATATGACTCTTCAGCAATAGCCGCACATGCATCACGAGGATCTGTATATCTAGCTGCCTACAGAATCAAATAAAACACATATTTATCAAGATAAGAAGGGGAGTCCTGCCAGAGTTAAAATTCTACACAGTAATGCAACAGGGAAGTAAACATCGAAATCAGTTTCTACAGTATTGCAACGGGTTAGGGATGACCAGCAGCAAGCAGGGCAAGTTTTTACATTTCTCTACTGAACAAATAACTTCCAATTAAACGAATTGGCAATTGGCATTTTTTCATCATATGCTATTTAGAATTAAGATTCAGATGATTCCAAAAGTTAATACAAATGATAAATGGATAGACCTAATTAACAGATGGACTTTGGATAAACTTACGTCACACCCATATGATTGTGACAAACAATTTTTCTTGCACTCTCTTATTTCAATTACATTTGCACAACTACCTGGTAAATGAACCATAGTTATGCTAAACAAGGAACCTAACCGATGTTTGTATATTACCCCATGGGGATATATATATCAATTATAAAGTAAAAATGGAATGGTATTTCGCTTGGTGTAGAGCTCTTCTATAGAAAAGACTTTACAGTTATTTGCAATACCGAATAACCATAAACCATTAACATAATTGCACACAGAAAACATCAGTTTTATTCTGATTTTCAAGTCAAAGTCTTCAATTGCAACTTGTATACCATTCATAGATGATACGATTTCTAATAAGTAGATAATAACAAACATTACAAAAAATAATTCAACCTAGGAAGGTTATTATCTAAATGCTCAGCAAAATTAAATTGCAGTCCAAAACCATAATTGTGGCCAAAATGTAAAGATTTTTCTTCATAACCACACCACAGCCATAATTTGGCAGCATCAGACCCGTTTGTCCACAGTCATTCACAATATCAACTATGAGTCTATGACTGCAATCACAGTGAGAGCTAGAAAGAAAAGAAAAAAAAAACTAAGAGAGGTTTCATATCATACCATATCAACAACAGTTTGGCTTGACAAGAATTCAAATATGCCATCACTAGCAACAATAAAGAAGAGATGATTATGTGAAAGCCGAACTATTGACACCTCTGGAGTTGCAACCACACCAATTGTCTCCGCCAATCTATCCCCTAAACTCCTTGTAAATGCAGTTCCAGGAAACATCCCATTTGGGAGCCACAATCTCGGAGGATCACCATCCCAACTCTCTTCGTTACCCCAATGTTGGATATTTGGATCCTTAATCCCTTCCACTTGATCAACACTCAACACCCTTGCTCCACAAAGTTTCACTCTCTCATATTCATCTCTCCGAAATGGTGTCTGATCAGAGGACAGGTCCTCTGCAATAATCCGATCCTCGCCCTTGGCAGCTAGCACAGCTCTTGAATCACCAACATTAGCAACATAAAGGGTGTCACCAATAACAAGCACTGTAATAGCCGTTGTACCACTCATAGTATCATCAATGTCACTAGTATGCAATTCATGATTTGTTGCCGAGAACGCAGAATTGTAAGCTCGAACAGGATCCTCCACCAATCCAGGGTCATTAGATAACTTCTCTACCAACCTATCTCTAACAAAGTTTGAACATTGACTACCAAATTGACCATGCCCATCAAAAACACCAAAGAAATGGATATTTGGGTTACCTTGAATTTCCGTCCTAATGCAGAAACTATCTTGGTTTTGTTTATCCAGCGAGTCAGGGTAGTAACCTCGCAGCGTGAGAAAGGTATACTCCAAAACAAAGTTGTGTGAAGGAACAGAAACATTTTTCAACACTCTCTGAGCTTGTATGTTCTTCCTATGGCTATGATGATAACCAAGTTTTCTAGAGACGCCACCCGAAGATTTCAGACAGCAACATTTACCATGAACACAACCCATGTTTCAAACAGGTGATATGATATGATATGCTATGCTATACTATACTATGATGTTGTTATAAACAAGACATGAAACCGAAAGCATTGAAAGAAAAAAAAAAAGTTTACAGGAAGTTGTAACTCCTCTGCAATGTAACTCCAAAGTTGATCCTTTTGAAATTGGGTATAATGTACAAACCCTAGTTACAAAATTAGTAACTTTGAGCTGAGAATTTTCAAATTTGATAACAACAAACAAATGGGGTTTTGTTCAATTGAGCAAAGAACAAAAAAAGAGTCAAATTTGAGCTCAATAGGTAGAAAAAACAAGAACCCTAGAGCAACAAAATAATTTTGGGGTGACTTTGAGAAAAAGTGCAAGTGGTTTTCACACAAGAAAATGCAATGAAGGTTCTAGGAAAAAGACAAAAGAAGGTAGTACCTTTCGTAGGGTGCAGTGCACCTTCAGAGAAGAGAAACAGAGGAACGTGAAAAAAGGAAGAGTCAAAAGACAAGTTGACGTGAAGAATTTTGGAATGAGAAAGACAGGAGAAGTGGAAGATTTCAGATTCTTTCGTGGGTTGTTGCATTTTTGCATTAGTCCATTTCTTTTTGCACAAACAAAACCAACCTGTCTTCTTTTTTCTTTTTCTTTTTTTATAAGTATTATAGTTTTTCAATTGGATTTTTTTTTTATGGCTATTGGCTATTTTATTTTTTTATTTTTTTTTAAGGGGCTACTGTAATATGTGATTTTTTTTCTTTTTGTTTGGGTCAAGTAGTCTAGTGGCTAGAAGTGGGGTGTCCGGGATTCGAACCCCGACCTCCACATCTAATATGCAATATTCCTACCAACTGAGTTAAGTTCACAGGGATATATATTGTACTCGTGTTCGGTATGATTTTCATCTTCTAGTTCATTTTTAAATAATTTTAATTAATTTTAAGTTTATCTTTTGAAAAATAATTTTAACCTTATGAAAGTGTTTGTTTCATGTCTAAGAAACACATTCTTGCTTATTCTAATGAGAAGTTAGCTTCGTGGAAAGATATTGTACTTGCAATAAGAACAATATCAGATATTCGCGTGACTTAAGCTCCAAATAAGTTGGGCCTTAAGTCATTTTACCAAGCTCTAGATGCTTCTAGAAGTTAGTTAAGGTGGCGCCTAAGCCTTAGGAGCCCTTCTGGAGGGCGCTTAAACCTTTCTAGAGGGCTTTTAGGCCCTTAAGAATATATTGACGGTCCACAGCCCCCCAATCACGAGTCTTTTGGACAAGGCGAAGTGATGAATCTATGAGGCCGATTACTCATATAAGTTTATCGTGGTTTCAGATGCTTGCTAGTGGGCGGTGTATCTTGGAGGGACACGTCCGGGCTTCAAGGAGCCTTTTTGAAGGCACCTGTGTTTTTAGGAATGTAGATGCTCCAGACATGCTTTTATCTATTGTGGGCAAAACTCAGTTGATGAAGTTCATTACTGTAGTATGTTGGTGTATTCATTTCTTATCTATTGGTGGTCTTTGAACCTCTTAAAGTAGATTGAGACTTGGTTTATAAACTTTATTTGTAGTGTACATGGTTTCTAGGTCTATGTTTTGTGGTCCTTCTGATGGTGTCGATTCATATATCATTTTTGTTCGTAATATCAATGTCTCTTTGATTTTGAACCTTAGCTAGTCTTTCTTATCATTTATTATATTCAATATTCTATTTGGCTCGGTATCAAATTTTATTTTGAAGAGGAGCTAGTCTTTCCTTTCGAGCAACGAGATATGGGCTATTCTTTGCAGAAGCACGTTCTTGCGTCAGAATAAGCTTATCATTTATTATATTCAATATCCTACTTGGTCCGGTATCAAATTTTATTTTGAAGAGGAATTAGTCTTTCCTTTCGAACAATGAGATATGGGATATTCTTTGCAGAAGCACGTTCTTGCGTGAGAATAAGCTTATCATTTATTATATTCAATATCCTACTTGGCCCGGTATCAAATTTTATTTTGAAGAGGTTGTGAGCAATGATCAGAATATCTCCTTTTAGTCAAACAATTGGCCTAGTGATACACTTGTTGAAGCTTTGATCAATTCGTCTTTTGTGCACCTTAATACCAAAGTTGTTTTTTTTTGTTTGGTGGTCGGGGTTCGAATCCTAGACCTTGCATATTTTATGTATTGTCCATACCAACTGCGCTAAACTCACAAGGACATACCAAAGTTGCTAATGTCATTGAGAATGGTATTTGGAAGACCCCCAAAATTAAGTGTTATTGGAAGTAGGAAAATTTGGTGGGTTCGAATATCATTATTATTTCTGTTTACCCCCCCCCCCCCCCCCCCCCCCCACAATTACATGGGAAATTCAAGACCCCAAAAGAATTCATGCTTCAATGTACCACATTTTCAAAGGTTTATTACTTTAGACACCGCCACAATATATAAATGTAGTGCTACATTTTTTGGCTGTCATTCTCTATCTTGACCGCCTCATTCATCGATTCATTTTTCTCCAAATGATAACTAGAGCCATAAGACACTAGTTATCATGACCCTATTTTTTTTCCCTTTCTGTCCATGAAAATTTAGCCTTTGCCCCTCAAGGTTAAGCCAATCTGACTTGTTAACAATATCCACATAGTGCATGTACAGTACAGGCGTGCTATAACATCTTCAAATTTCTCAACATAATAACTATACCAAGTGTTGACTTAAAAGAACACTTTCACCAAATGAAAAAATGTAGCAAAAAGTATGAAGTTGTTAATTTAAAAGTGTAACAATAATCTACAATGAAAGCATAAAAGACAAGAAAGGTAGCTAGTAGAGGGAAAGGTGAGTGAAAAAAAACAAAACAAGAGCATAAAAAAAAGTTGAATATTAATCTCAAACAAGAGCACTTTTACACCCACTAAACATCTTCAAAAAATCTTATGCGTGACAATCCTAAGTGGGCTGCACTATCATATGATCATGCCAACCTTTACCATGCCATTCTCAAGATTAATTCTTGTACATCACAATCAAACCAATCACATTAAGCCACGTCAGCCCCCACCCCTACATTTTTGTTTTCAACTAACTCTAAAACCAATTCACTAATCTTACTTAATTTTTTTCCCTCCACCACCACAACCACCACCTCGCGGGCATTAAACATTTCTCCGGCGAGCCGTAAAAGTTTGAAAAACAACCATATCAGCCGCCGGAAACCGATCCACGGCACGACTCCTACATTTGAGTCCAAGTGGCTCAACTGCATTCACCATCTTCTTCAACATCTCATTACTATAATTACTGCATGTCATTGATATAGACATAGTACCTGGTCGGAAAATCTGAACAACTTTCCTTAACACATGTACTATGTTGTCGTTAACAGACCCAACACATTCAAAGCTTGCATAGCTGAAACCATCTTCTGGTGTAACATGAATGGTGGAATACCAATCATCATCCATTCCATTCATTGAATATCCACAAGGATCAAATGCAAAGTCACAAATGAATGCATTTGGGTTTATTTCATTGATTCCAGTAAGCTCCGTCATCTCTTTTCCGGCTGAGTCACCAGTTTTTCCATCTCCGGGTGGCCGGAAGAATTTCCGAGCTAGAATAGGGTCTAGCTCTGTCATGCATATCTCCATGGTGAAGATATCAATGTCACTATGAGTGTGACTATGATTGTGATGAGTTATTGAAGAGTGTGCAGTGAAAACATGCCATGAGTGTGAAGAGGATTTAGAGGGCATGATGGAAGCTTTTCTATGGCAAAGATTTGAAGGGATAGTGTCTTCTAAATAGGTTACTTCGTCATTGAAGCTTGTGTAAGGGAAAGGTTGTGCATTTGGGAAGATGAAGCTTCCTCTTGTGTAGCGACAAGAGCATAAAGTGAGGCCTGTTTGGTTTGCATAGTGAATTAATGGAAGAATGGATTTGAGAAGTTGGGTTGTTCCACATGTTTTGATTATGATCTTAGTTGGATAAACAAAGAGGCTTGATTCTGATAAAACGTATGCATCAAAGTAAGAGTTACCAACTGCTGAAACCACTGTGCATTGAACAGCTTCTAAAACTTGTTGTATTGATTCAAAATCAATTTTTCTTAGACCTAGTTGGAAGGTAATTGGATCATCTCCAAAGAAATGAAGTTCCAACCGTTTCTCAAATCCTTCAAAGCCAGATACAGCCATTTGGGGTGTAGAGGGTAATGAATAAGTTGGATGAAACAGAGAAAAACAGAGGAGTTGAGAGTAATATTTGATTGAAATGTTGAGGTTGAAGTGAGAGAAAGGATTGGGGGGTGAATGAGATTTATAGGTGTGTATGAATAAGAATGAGAGTATTAAGAAGAAGTGTGAGAGTGTTTAGAAAAGAGCATGCGGGTGATGGAACCAAGAATCATGATTGTAGGCATAATGAAGTGAGTAGGATTATGATATGCAACATTTATTTTTGTTAAGTGTTTTTTTGGTGCAACCTTCAATTGTTCTTTGTTTCTATTCTCCACTCACCTTCATCACTGTTTTTTTTTTTTTTAAAATTTCTAGTTTTGCATATCTTTAGTATCCTACAAGCTAGTACAATATTTAGCATTAGTGCTTTTTCCTGTCTTTTCTTTTTCCATTAATAGATTTTGGATTCCATTAAATAATTCAAAGATAGTCAATCATCACATTAAATAGTTCTCCAACTTATTTGCTCACATGATATATCAGTCACTATAATATTAATTAATTGGGTTTAGTTGGTTAAAGAAAAAATAAATTGAAAGAATGTTTTAAAAAATTTTGGGCTTTATGGTATGTAAAGTTAGTCCTCTTTTTGTTATTATTTTTTTTTTTTTGTATGTAAAGTTAGTTCTCTTTATTGTTATTTTTTTTTTAATATAAGCTAAATTAGTTCAACCAAATTAACATCCAAAAAACTCAAACCTTAGACATTGAGGAGGAACACACTTTCAGTTTCAGATCTCAAGTTAATACCATCAAATTAATCCGAGTTAATTCTCTTGTTATTAAGTTTTGTTTTTTGGATAACCAAATGTTAGTATGTTATGTTAATACTTTTTTTCTTTGATAAAGTTTAAACTTTGGTTATTTATCTCCTTTAGCCCTTAGTTTAAATCAGTTGAACTGTCTCGTGCATTATAATTTAATTTATGGTTGAGTAGTTCAATTTTGTGATTTGAAGGTCAAAGGGGGCCTATTTTGACTAAAATAGTTGGTTGAAAAAATGACGGTAAATATCATACATAATTGTATGGAAACAATATCATAAAGTGTTTTTTTTTTTTTTTTCCTTTTCAAAATGACAAAGGAATTTGGATTGATGAGTCAAAATTGAGGATTCAACGTAACTGTTTGAATGATAGTTGTGATAAAATAGAAACATAATCATAAAACCAGAGGTAGATGTTGTATTGTTGCTATGCAAGACAACAATTATTAGCTTTGTTGTGGTAAAATTGATCAATTTAATTAGAGCTACATCACTAGCAAGGGATGTTCAAAACACAGTACGGTTTAGTTAAATTGCAACTAAAAACTTAAATTCGAAATAGAAGAAGCACCAATCACTTAAGAGTTGTTTGATAAATGAGCACACTCCAATATTGATGATAATGGCTACTGCATAATGGAAAGGTGAAAACAACTCAAATTGATGGAGACAACATTGTCTATTCCTAGGAGAGCAAACGTTAATTAACAAAAAGCTTAACGTGCTCAAAATGTCATCTATATTTGGGTTGGAATAATAATAATAATTTTTTTTTTTTTTTTGCTATGAAGAGTCTTCGAGGGAAAATTTGCACACACTAAACACAGAGAAGAGAAGAAGGATATTGGAAGTACGAACTTGCACACCAACATATCAAATGTCATTGTATAAAATGTTTATGCGTTCTTGTACTCTTTGAACTACGCTTACAACACATTATCACTATTATTAGAAAAATAGTAACAAATATCTTCAGGGTATTATTTAAGTATTTAAAAGTTGTAAATTTTATATTTTGAAGACAAAATTTATTTTTATAGATTCCTTAAAACATTTGTTAGCAAGATGTTTATTATTGTTAAGGAGAAGAAGACAACTATGAAAGAGAGAAGAAAGAAAACAAAAAAGAATCAGGCGTGGCATGTAAATAATGAGAATATCCTTGAATGAGGGAGGCCCCGTACGTGAAATGAAAAGCACTCACATCATTTTTATTCTTCATGCAAATTCATGTAGCTAGCTAGGTGGCATTATCATTATATTTTATATCTATTTTATTTATCAATTGGTTTTATGCATTTATCAAAGCATGCATGCACCCATATCAACATCAAAATTAAAAACGATTCTCTTTATTCTCCAAGTCACTAGATAGTTTTAAAAACAATCAAATGACGTTTATCATTATGTTTAGTTTAGTTGATAACTTTTAAATAATTTTTTGTGACATGTTAATTATACCACCAGAGATACATACACCTGAGTCTAATGGTACTCAATTTTTCACTTGTTACTAAAAGTATAACAAAGCTCATAGATGTTGTTCAATTTGCAAATTTATTTCTAACTAAACCCTGATTCAATTATAATAAAATAACATCTATACTCTCCTCCAATTTCATTTAGCATTAAGTTGATTTGGATAATTATGTTTAACTAGTTTAATGTGACTAGTAATTAATTGCAAAGTAGTAAAAGGAAGTAATTAGTAGCTTATGGTCTTTTATAGCAAGTTTTTGTAGACGTTACATGTAAAACTATCTTCTTCATCATACAATTAGTGGTCTCCTTGACTTTCAGTTTAAGAGTATTGTGAAGATTATATCAATAATTAATCATAATCAATACTGCTGAAGCCTCCAGCTCTCAATTAAAGCTAATGTACAAAGTTATGTGCTTGGATCCTCTACGGTAGTATGGTGCTACAAGTTCACGGACGGTCAGAATCATTCGTTTTGAAACAATTTTTAATATAAATAAATGAGTCACTTCTTGTGAGACGGAGATGATAACTTATTAAACTATCAAAATATTTGCATCTCTATTGGCATAATTTTTTTTAAAAATAAATGAAAAAGAAACTATAAAATATACAATAAGAAGTATTCATTGACATATGTATAGAATACATATATAGTATGTGTAAGTAAAAGAGTATAGAGAAGGGAGGGAGGGGAAGGCAATGATGAAAAATTGTGAGTTCAGAATGAAAATTTTCTGTTTTGAGATGTAGAAGAAATGATGCATAATGTATGGCCTGAGGAATAAAATGAATGGGGTGTGTCTGGCAGCCTCAATTATGTCTTCTTTGTGATGCACGCGCACCACCAAACTCAACACACTATCTTTACACTCTCACTCTCACACGCAATCTACACATCACATACGCTACTCCTATTTTTGCACAATCACTCTCTCTTCACCTTTTACATATATCCATCACAAAAGATAGTAGAAAATCATCAACCAACTAGCCCAATCAAATCTTTCTTCAAAAGTTACAAACAAACTCTCATATAGACACTCCCCACTTTTTCATATAGTTACAAGGAAAATCCTAACCAAACCTCAATTTCATTGTTGGCGTAGACTTTGGTAATTTGAAAACAAAACAAATTAGTATAGTTAAAGTTAATAAGTAGTTTAATTGTCATGTAAACTTGGTTCATTTGATTTGAGAGTTGATAAGACATTTCATTGTATGAACGCAGGTTTGAATCTGTAATTCTCCACTTCTTCACACTTACGTGTGAAATTCTCATCATTAGACTACTTACTTCACAAACAAAAGTTAAGAGTTGAATTAAAACCCAACTTAATCTTAATCTTTTTGACCCCACTAAAAGTAGTTGCTCTACCTTTATGAACCTCTCTACAAGCTTGAATGCATCATCCCTCTTGTTGCCCTAAATCATGATAAAAACCCTAAACTCATGATTGGTCCCACTATGTGCCCCCGACAAGTACCGTGGATGGCTCCATGGGACTACACATCATCTAGCATGTGTTTCAAATTCATGGTACATTTGTTTCAAGTGTAAATTAGATTTAGGAGACACGTGGTCCCCACCATGCCCTCAGCTTTGAGACAATGGCTTTAGTTGGTAAGGAACAAGCGAGCTTAAGCCGCCATACTTGCTAGCATGCGCATATTTTTGGCACACATGCGGCCTATTGGCTTAACCCACACTAATGGGTTGTTTTGTTTTTGGAAATTAATTTTCATTTTTGAGTGTGTACACCACAACTAGTGAGTGAGTGTGCCACAAGTAAGTGCTAGTGCCACTGTACCATGCGCATAGTTATTGGCTAAAATGCTTGCTAGCTAGTGACAAATGTGTCTAGGATGATTTTAAATTGCGGTCCTCAACTGTAATTGTAATTGAGGTCAGGTCACAACCACATATTTGATTGATTGTATTTTTTTTTTTTTTTTTGCATTTTGTTGTGATATAAAAGTTTGCAGGGTAACCGCAACAACAACCACCTCATTTTAAAAATGAAAAACATGGTTTCCACCATGCTTCAACTAAAAATTTAGAAAGGGTTCATGTTTTTGTCTTTGTAGCTAGGCATACACTTCTCAAGCTTTTGAGGAATCAAGATCACTGGATTGATCAGCTTGATTGGTGTGGGTCTCATACGTCTTAATCTTATTCCTTTCCATTTACTTTCCATCCACTTCTCTATAATAAAAAAAAATAAAAAAAAACGTGATGTGCAGTGCAAACGGGACTTTAATCTCGTGCATTTAGTGGCAGAAGCTATTGGAGGAAAATGAAAAAATCTAATATGGCCAAAACACCCCAGGTGTCAAGTAATTGTGAGAGCACCACGATGTCATGTATCAATTATGATCAAAGTAGGATATTGATGATTATGTGAACATGCTTAAGGAATTCTTTTGGGAAAAATCAACCATGCAAATTTAAAATTCATGGGTTCAAAAAATATTAGAGGAGACCACAAAGTGGTCCATATTAAGAAACATTTAGTAGTAGTAATCCAGAACTACAAAGAATGGCTCCCACAAGAATCATTCATGATAGGTGTGCTTAAGATTTTATTGAAGCAAACAAGACATTCTCTGAACTTTTAAGTGGACAAATCTCATAGGAAGTCCCCACAAGCAAAATAAACGCTGGTCCCTTACCATAAACCAAGGTGACCAAATTATTGAAGTCCCTTTGTAATGTATAATGTCATACCTCGAGCCCTGCCCATGCCAGGGCTAAATCAATCTCGAAGGATGAACACACCCATCACATTATAAATTGGATTCTCCGTACTCCTAGAATTCTCCAAGCAATCTTTGTTTTAAGGGTTCATGTTAGGACATAAGTTAAGGATCTAAACGAAGAATTAAAACATAAGTTTTGTATTATAAAAATTTAATTGTTAAACTTTTAAAATATTGAATGCACAATTCCCAAAATTAAATTTTTATATTTGGCTTTTAAACTTTGACACAAGTTAACATTTCTCTTGTTTTAAAAGGGTGAGGTCTACATTACCCATTGATAAATTGGGAGTAATTTATCCCTAATGACAACTATGATTCTATTTTAAAATGTAGAATATGGAAATCACATATTGAATGAAGCAGATGAAAATAATATTGGAATGTAAATTTTTAATTTTAAATGGATAAATTATCCTCAATTCATCAAGGGGTAATGTAGAAAACAATATTTAAAAGGTGGTGACAACTAGGCTACCCATGAAAGAATGATGAGTAATTTACCTCAATCAATACACATTAGCCACATAAGTACATATTCATGAACTATCTTGACCCCACAAATAAATTACTCATTTTCATTGGTTGGTGGGTAAATTACCCACCATTCTTCAAAGGTGATTTAAAAAAAACCTTAAAAGGTATGTTAACACGAGCTAAACTAAAAAGCCAAGTTTTGTATTGACAAGGAAAAAAAGAAAAGAAAGTTTTATATTGAAAAGATAAGTTATTAACAATATTAAAGACACAATTTTTTAAAAATAGTACTATATTTAGTTTTTGAAAAATGCTAACAAGTGCTTTTAGAGCATTGCTTAAGCATCCAAAAGTGGTAATTTATACTTTGAATATTGTGTAGTTATGATTTTTATATGTATTTAACTTATATTTTCAAGACAAAATTTATTTTTATAGGATCCTTAAACAATGCATTTAGGCACTTGTTAGCAAAACTCTTAGTTTTTTTAACATGTCTTAAGGCATAAGTAAACATTTCTTTAATTTAAAATAGGGTTAAATATGTTTTTGGTCCCTATAAATGTACCAATTTTTCGTTTTAGTCCCTATAAAATTTTCCTTCAACTTTTAGTCCCTATAAAATTTTCAATCACTACTTTTGGTCCCTATTTTTAAGTAAATTTTTGTATTTGTTTAATGAAATTGTGCAGAAATTTATGGAATATTGTAAAAATCACTCCAAAAAAAAAAAAGATTTTTTTAACAAAATATGAATTTTTTACCGCAAAAAATATAAAAATTCATATTTAATTCATGTTTTGGTAAAAAATTCTAAATTTTTTTTGGAGAGGTCCTTATAATAGTATACATTTTTCTGCAAAATTTTATTAAAAAATATGAATTCTACATATGTGTACTTTAAACGAGGGACCAAAAGTAAAGATTGAAAATTTTATAGGGACTAAAAGTTGAAGGAAAATTTTAGAGTTACTAAAACGAAAAGTTGATATATTTATAGGGATTAAAAACATATTTAACCTTTAAAATATTAGGTTTGAATCTCTGTCGTCTAATATTGATTAAAAGATCATCGAAGTTTTGAATGTGTAGAAGCATGACCATAGGGGGAGCTGGATTCATCACATTAGGATTAATGGAAAAATTGATCCAAAGATTAGATGATCAACGTTTTTGCTAATAGATAATTAAAGTTAATAAAGATACAAAATGTGTATTGTTATATGTAAAAAAATCAACTGAGTCATTTATCGTTGAACGGAAGTACAACTTATGTGACTTTCAGGTCATTATTTTTAAAGAAAACAAATATTTTTATGTGAGAATCCACTTTGGATGAATAAAATCCTGCCATGATAAATCCGCTCCTCCCCTACACGCCACATCATTCCTCTCGTGCTTTAACCATTGCCAAATCTTATTCCTACTTATCTCTTGCATACAAAAACAAAAATGCATGTATGATGTTTTGTCTATTACTAGTATTTCTTGCAAAATTAGAATCTCTCTTGATTGCTTCACCAAAGCATCATTCTGCTGCATGACCCTCACTGCCTCTCTCTCTCTCTCTCTCTCTCTCTCTCTCTCTCTCTCTCTCTCTCTCTCTCTCTCTCACCCTGTTTGTCTTCTCTCCTTCTCATTGGTGTTTTGAGGAATCAACTCCAATCATGGCCTCTTTCCCCCACCAAACAAGCTTAATTACCATCTTCACTAAAACTCATGTGTTAGATATTTGGGTACATCCCAAATTTTTATCTGTAAGAAAGAATACATGTTGACAACATAGGAAATTTTTATTCCACTTTTGATTCTATACCCTGTTTCAAAATCTTTTTTTATTGTTAATCTTCTAGTTTCTAGTGTAGCAATGCCATCTCTAACAATTTGGTTGCAAAGAGAAACAAAGAAGAGAGAATGAGCCGAGGAAGAGCGTGAAAAGAGAAAAATATGTTAAGAATAGAGTAGATACGGTGTATAAGAGAAATAGAGAAGAGATCAATATAATGATTTGACAAAAAAATCTATCTAAAAAAATTCTCATCTTTATAAAAAAAATAGTACACTTTTAGATTCGATTCACCTCACATAATTTTATGTAAACTAAATGCAATAGTATTCATTTTTTAGGAAGGTAGACTCGTTCTTCTATAAGATCAAAAGAAACAATTCTACTTCAAGTACTAGAGTTCGAAGACCAATACTTCAAGGGTCAATATATAAGAATGAGTTTTGCTAACGAGTGACCTAAGTGCACTCTTTAAGGATTTTTAATCAAGAATCTATTCATTAAAAAAGTTTAATACTTCAATTTTCGATGCATTAAATGCACAAGTTTTCACAAAAACTTACTATTTAAAGTCCTTAAAATACTTTTAAGGGCACTCGTTATCGTTTCCCTATAAGAATTTTAAAATAGGACGATCAGGGTTATTCAAAATTTCAATGCACAACTTCTAAGTTAGCAATTATTGAAGTGTGCCCAAGAATGTTTTTAAGTTAAAAGTTATTAATTTTTCAACGCCAAAGATTCAAATTCAAATAGAGAAACAATTATTACTTTCATCACTCTCAAATCCAATACCAAGACCTTTCCTAGTATTCTGTTTTCGGGGAACATTATCTCTCAAATCATTCAAGGCCAGAAGACTGACTGTAAGCTCTAAAACCTTGAAAATCTGGGTGAGCATTGGGATTAAACGTGGCACGAACGTTGAGAGAGTGAGGGAACTGCAAGGGATGATTATTGTATTTGTACACCATTTATTATGGTGTTATTTTTTTTTTGAGGAATTTATTATGGTGTTATATTTTGCTATATATCGAAGATTATATATAGTACTACGTGTTGATGATATTAATAATAATGCAAATTCTATGAAGTAGCTAGAATATGTCAAATTTTATGTGGGATATATGGCTTCGTTTCTTCTGTCTGTGGTTAGCTGCTTTTGTGGGAATTGAACAAGGATTGTACTTAGCTTTATCACCTCACTTTCTCTTTCATAATGGTTAGATGTTAAATCAGTATGGTAAGATGCATACATCTTAAAATTTATATGAGATAAAGAAAGAAAGAAAAAGGATTTTGAAAAAACTATACGAATAAGATCAATTTCAATATTTTGATCCAATTTTTTTTAAATAAATTTGGTATAACTGAATGTTTTTTGGGGTATGGCTAGAAAGAATAAAATAATACTACAAGGTGATTGCATATTAGACTTAAGTGTCAGTCAATTTATGCAGAATTTATTTTATGACCATTTATGGTATTACTTTCCAATCTTCCAAGGTGATTGCATATTATAATCTTATTTCTGGAACCTGATCCCAATCCCATACCTGGTGGTAAAGCTTTATTGATGTTCCCAGTGCGACTCAACAACATACTTTTGTTCAAGTGATATTCATCTGTCTGACTTAATTACATTAACCTTGTGTAAAAGGTGCATATCCATAAAAATCTGAGGATGAATACGAGGGTTGAAAAAAAAAGTTTGCACTGTTGCATCATGGTGTTGAAGGGTGGGTTAGAAAGGTGATCTGCTCCTGAACTACAAACCAAAAAATATGCCGGTTACCCTAGAATCACTTGGTTGAAAATATACCTTTCAACCTTAGTTCGCTCGATACTCTAGCACACCGAAAACAAACCAAACTATATTCACTTTAGAAACCTTTCACTTCGTGGAAGATGGTATCTTTAGGAAAGGGGTTCTGTGAATTCAGTTTCTCTTCTCTGGAGGATTTACGCAGTGTTTGGATGGTGGACGCATGAAATGTGAAGCCAGGTAGCCTTCATTTGTCTTAAAGGTCTCCTAACTCTTAACATTATTTTCTGAAGGGTCCTAACTTTTACATAACACGAAAAAACAAACTCATATCTAAGTTCGGATCAAGATGCATGATCTGCCACAAGAATATTGGAAACACAAACCCTCTTTGACATTACAAAACCACTCAAGTGATTTTTTATGTTTGTTAAAAATATAACCTTTTTCTATAAAAAAAATAAATAAAAAATCAACCAATTTATTTGACCTACCATCCTTATGAATCTTACACAAATGTAAAAAGAAAGGTGAAATAGTTCTAGCCATTTTTCATTATTGAAGAGGCTAGCATCATCCTCCCAGCACACACAAAAATTAGTTCTGTTCAGCTGAGTGATCAACACTAGTTTCTTGAAAAGAAATTACATAAAAAAACAAGATTTCCTCATTTCATTTGTCCCAAATGAAATTAATTTATCTATTAGGAATGAACTACCGGGATATTGTGAGAAACTGTATAAAAACCTTTAGGGCAAACCGCTTACAAAAAATTACAAATTCCAGAAAAAAGAGTACTAAACATGTTAGTTATTTAACTGAGCTGACCTACTAGAAGATCCTTGCTTCCTTCAACTAAAAATGGAATTGGCTTCTTCGGGGCAGGCAGTCGTCCAATGCTATCAACTTTATCCTTTTGCTTTGGAGGAGGTCTAGCTGCTTTAGGCAACAATCTTCCTTTCTTCTCAAACCACTCGGGCTTCAACAGTGCCTGAAAGCCTAACTTATTGTAATACACCTTTCTGACGGATCCACCAGCCGCTTCAACTGCTTCCTTGGCCCTGACAGTGACCCTTGTCACCTGTAAACTCAATATGTTATAACACATCCCTCTTTTATGCCTATAAAGTTTATGACTGTATAAAAACTACACCTTAAGTGTTTAGAATTGAAAAAAGTATCAATTTTACATTTATTCATCTCATTGATAAACAAAAGCATAACATGTAATCATAATCTCATACTATATGAGTTTAATTCTTTATTTGAAATTCAAAATGGAAAATACCTAAGTTAGAGAAAATTAGCAAGTAAACTCTGAAGATATAAGAGCTATTCCAACCCTTCATAGCAAAATCCAAATTACGAAACCTCAAGCCAAAATTTTGTCCTTAATCCTTAGACGCTATAGAAACTTTATATACCATTCATGTTGTCAAAGTTAAAACAAAGGCAAGAATGGTGATTAGTTATGAGCTTAGGACCAACGGCTAAATTCATGATATTAGACAAAGATAAGTTCAAAAAAGTTAAAAAGTATTTCTAAAGATTTAAGGATCAAATGGCATTGTAGATTTGTAGTGGTCCTCAAAAACACTTATTACTTAGCCATCAAATCAAAGTATACATACCTCAAGATGAATTGGCCATTGGATTTTCTCAGAACCACGCCCCATCAATCTTACTCCATCTTTAATTTGCTTCCCAAGTACCCCTGCATCCTGTGTACGGTAATAATAACAAACAAAAGAATGAGAGGGAGCACATGAAGCAAACAAATTCATTTTAAGTGAGGAAGTGGTCACAAAAACCTTGAGTGTTTTCATTGTGATCAATTCAGAAGAATCTATCTTGCCTGCATTGATAAACGTTGCAATTTTTCCCAAACCTATTGGCTGCAAAAGAAGAAATAAAACAATTTTGAATATAGCAATACATATGACTAATATATTGAGGAACAAAGGGGAAGGATACCAAACAGGGTAGGTCCAAAAATATGAGCTCAAACCACGGCTAGGGGATTATGACTACTCTACTCCTCATAAACATATCTAGACATTAAAATAAAAATTATTAAGGAATTAAATTATGCACACAATTATTTAATACAGCTTGAATAGGCCCCTAGAATACTTAACGCTCATAAACCTGAAGGCTCAAATATATCAGCCAAAGTGAACTACACATTTGGAATTATGTCATTCTATATTAAAAATCACACAGTTAAAATACATTCGATAAATATCCGTCAAATGTCAATACAATAAAGTATAAACTCTTGTTCAAAAAAAAAAAAAAAAGTATAAACTTTGACATATATTTGTTGCCGGCATTCACATAACTTTTTAGTGCATATCATACTTGGCAATTGACATGTGGAAATAAGAGGTTTATCAATCAAAACCAACACAGTCAAGCCACTCAGCCACATATGTTTACAGAAGATTTCAGAGTCCTTGAAAGAAAAATCTTATCTTGCATGTGATGACTTGTAATAAAATTAAAACCTAGTATTTTCATTAAGCATAGCACTTCAGCTTCACAAGGATGCTCGGGTATGCTTCCTTTTTAATAATATTCCTGGAGATATGGTTTTCTTTCTTGGAATGGAAGTCAAGCAGAATAGTCTTTATTGGTTTTAATAAGTATGCAAGAGAAATTCTGAAAAAGTCTCGGATGAAGAACTCCATAATTTCTCACAAGCAACCACCCATAAATCTCAGAATTATAATGTTCAAAACTATAGGAATTCCACAATTATAACTAATGAACTCTAATAATATACCAAGGCATATTTTCATTTTCCTGATGCAGCAAACATTAGGTAGCCAATGGTCAAGTTCCCGGTTAAATACAAAGAAGAATCATTAATCAAAAACAAAAAAAGATTTTTAAACAGGAAAAGGTATACCTGAAAAGTGAGGCTAAATGGGTTCTTGAAACCACGTTTGGGCATCCTACGGCGAAGAGGGGTTTGGCCTCCTTCGAACCCCAACTTTGAACCTTTCCTGGCTCTCTGGCCTTTGTGACCCCTCCCAGCAGTCTTTCCCTTTCCAGATCCAATACCACGACCTTTCCTTGTCTTCTGTTTTCGGGGAACATTATCTCTCAGATCATTCAAGGCCAGAAGACTGTAAGCTCTAAAACCTTGAAAATCTGGGCGAGCATTGGGATTAAATGTGGCAAAAACGTTGAGAGAGTGAGGGAGCTGCAAGGGATGAAATTGGATAGACGGATATCCGAGAATGGATTTGTTATGAGTCGAACTTCTGATGATTGAAGTTGAGAGAACAGAAAGCCTTCTCCTTAGCATCTTTCTTCAACTCTAATCTTTCACTAACAAACAGGAAGTGTTACTTCCAGATGGTAATAACTTCAAACCTTAAAACCAACCAAAATAGAACCATAAATAAAAATGCTAAAAGAATCAGATAACATCGGTTTATTACAATTACAATTCCAAATAAAAAATAAATCATGTAGAATCCGAATCCAAGTTTCCAATCAACAAAAACAAGTGAGGTCTGTATACAACACTCAAGTGCCAAAATGTACAACCAATAATAAAATCAATAACCATAACACAAAAAACCAGCTGCAAAGTTACAAATGCAGATAACATGTAAGCATCAAAGAATAGAATTGTTTAATGTGATATCATATTTGTCACAAAAAGTCAAAAACACAATCTAAAAAATAAAGAGGTTCATAACCAGAAGCACGGATTTGTGATTCACATTACAAAGACATGAAATTTCATTTAAGCATCAAATAAAACCCCCTAAAATGCAGTTCTCTTAATTCACATGATGACAACATACTTGATTTCTAGACATATTACAACATGCAGCCTCTGATATAGATTAGTAGTTAAATGTCTAGAAATTTATCTCTAGAAACCTACACACTAGTAAAATCTCTTTTAGTAGCTAATAACTCAATCATTTTAGACTTGCCAGAACCCCAATTTCTTGGATGAAATACATCTACACCAATGTGAAGGTCATTAACATTATAAACATTTTCATTATCATCATCTAACAGGATTCAACCAAGTTAAATTAGCATATAACCACTTATTCAATTGAATGGCAAGGATTAAAAACATATCATGTGTATTCTCATGGCTCTATCATGTTTTGTTTGGGTGAAATTTCACAATTTTGCTCATATCAACAGAATAGTAATGAAATTAGGAAAGAAGAATAAGTGATTAGCAAATTAGATAAGAAGAAAGAAGGAGCAATTTTCAAACCAACCTTCAATTTCATTTTCTCTTTCTCAGCTTCTGTTGTTCAATAAAAAAAATCAAAGAAAGGAGAACTACAGGATATATGGAGGTTTGATTGGTGGTGGTGACTGGTGTGTGTGGCGGCGCACGGCTGAGAGAGATGGAGGTTGGGCGGGGACGCGAGGTTAGGGGAGAACTGAGAAGAAGAAGAAGAAAGAAACACGACCGTGAGGAGTGAGGTTAGAAACAGTTTTTTTTTTTTTGCTTTAACTGGGTGGGAGAATGCTGAGGTGGAGTAGAGTGTTATACGGCATAGTGGAGAAGAGGAGAATGCTCCGCGGGGGTCAGTCAGGGAGGCTGCTTGATGTAACCATTTTTAAACCCTCATTTTAATTTCAGAAATGTTATTTAGCACAATTTTTCAAAATTGTTATGTTAACGAGGTTTATTTTGACATAAATAAACTCCAAAACACCACTAAAACTTACACACATATCTACTTGATTACGACGTTAAAGTTCGGATAAAAATGTTTAATCTAACAATTTCGACATTATCGATTGAGTAAGGAGGCACAAACGCTCAAATATGTAATTACATTTTAAATGGTTAGGTGAATCAAAGTTTGAAACTTATTAAAATAAGACCGAACTTTAAAAACTGAAAAAACGCTTACAAAGTTACTTATTGATAGCCATCAAAGCCTTGCGATAAGTGAATCAACTCCTTACGAGTTGCTTCAATATTTATTGGCAACAACACTAACATTTTTTTCTTTTCATAGTTAACGTAATTTAAACTAGTTATTTTTTTCTTTTCAGAAGTTGGAACATGATGTTACTACACATGAGTTTGATCACAATCAATTCCGTGAATATTTTTATCCTTATGTCTTCAGTGACTCATTACTGATTTACAGAGAACTATAGCAAAGACTCCAGTATAAACCAGAGTCAAACATAATTAATTCAATGTTCACTAACAAAGATTATTTGGAAAACCTCATAAATTTTCATTTAATCAGTAGACGTTTGAAAACCTGCTACTAAAATCTCATTCTCAATATTAACCCTTTAAAATATGCTAGGCTTTAGCAAAGCTCAAATCATCATCAACAAATTAGTCAAGGCAAGTTCAAAAAAGAATAACATTTAGGGGGAAAAAGGTTGGACTACTACTGCATCTCTTTCTTTAGTCAAGAAACATTGGTCCTGTTTCTGAAATGCCATCCTTCAAACTAAGATGCTATAGATTTATCTGTCATTACTATTACCATACCTCCAACAATTTTAACCAAATGTCATGAATGATGATTACATATTTTCAAGTAAAGTTTAATCTAATGATAAACAGTCAAACACAGCCCAATAGAAATGAATTGGATATTAATGATCCAAGACAGCCCAAGTATTCCCAGAGTTAGCACATTCACACCTGTTTTATCAAAGTATACTTTTTACCTGATGAAAAATGTTTAGGGGGGGGGGGGGGGGGGGGGGGGTGAGAGATTATGCATATACCTAGACATGACACGAGGCAACTACATTGACTAATCATTACGAGTGAGCTGAAGTACATATCGAGCATTTTGCAGAAGAGCATTGGCTTCCTCATTTGAGGCATCGAGTGCTCGGAGTTCTTTGATTTCTTCCTGCCATTTTTCAACCTGCTCCTTGTGAATCCTGCTTATTTGAAAGTTAAAAGAATCACACCATAAAAAGTCAAAAACTAACAATATTTAAAGTGAAAGATAGTTTAAACATTGAATGTTCAATGGTAACTTCATAACTCACATAATCAGTTTCTCTTCAAATTCATTGCATAGCTCCTTAAGCATTGTTTTCCCTGATTCCAAAAGCTCAGATACCTACAAGAAATCCACAATTAAACATTTCAAAGATTTAACATTCATCTAGCTTATGATTTCAAGCTTCAAACAGTGTGTAAGTGTAACATTATATAGCTACCCTCTGAGTAAAATTCTCAATCTTCTCAAGAACAAGAGAAATATTCAGCTCCATTTCTTCAGACCCAACTTGGTTAGTCTCAAATCCTTCCTCCTGTACAAGTACAATCTGCGATTCTGCTTCATCTCCAATCTTTTCCTGTACCTGTTTATTGTGAAAAGAAAAGCAAATGAAACATCAAAGAATGCTAGAACTGCTGTAAATTCATGACAAGAAAAAGGTTGAAAGGCGAAAACAACAATTACCCCAGGTTTCATACGTTTCCTTGAAGCTCCACTGTCCATGCTTCCTTTTTGAGCTGACATTGGTTAAGCCTATAGGTATAAAACAAGTTTGAATTATAATTTCTAGGTAACATAAATTTCTCCACTAAAATTTGCAGATTATAGCACATGCGCTTATAATGATAAGCGCTTATGTATAAGCAATTTCTATAGCAAAAGATAAAATAGTTAAATTGTTTTCGTATTAGCTATAACTTATTTTCATAAGTTCTCTCAAATAGTCTCACAAAACTTAAGCTAGTAGATAAGCTCAAATAAGCAATTCCAAAATAGGGACTAAGATGTTTTTGTATAAACTCTAAGTTGTTTTCATAAGTTATTATGAAATTAAGCTGGAAAAAGCTTATGAACAATGTCATACGCTCTTTTCATATTTTCTCCCAAACCGTTTCACAAAACTTACGTCAGTGGATAAGCTCAAATAAGTCAATCTAAATAGGGACTGAGTTTACGAAAATTCATTTCAAACTGATACTAGAAGTTTATCTTCAAAATATATAACATTTATTTACAAAATTCTTTTTAGAGAATTTCATCCAAAAATACTCAAAATTTAAAATCAAACTTACACACGTAACCAAAACATTAGAAAATTCACCAATTAAACAAAAACAGAAATCGAAATCAGAATCTGAAGATTTCAAAACCTAACATAGCATTAGCTAGCAAAATCTGAAGATTTCGAAAATAGAAAGATAAGATAAAATTATCTATGATGATACAACTGCAACAAATAAATAACACAATAATACTGAACAGAATCAGAAGAGTAAGCTCGTATCATATAGATCTTTGATTAATTGAGAAAAAAAATGAAGATAGATGAATTAATCAGATATTGAGATGGATTCAAATTATGAATGCAAGAGCGAAGAAGATGAAAAACGGTTGAGATGAATTTACCGGTTAGGTTTTCTGATTGTTGGAGTCTCCAAGTTGTGAGAGAAGAAAAGGATTGTAGCAGAGTGAAAGAGCGATCTCTAAATTTTCCAAATCTGAATTTCAGAATTTGAAATGCGCGCGTTTTCGCGTGAAACTGCATATTGGGCTGAGTATAACGGAAAAATTGAGATTGGGCTCAAGGTTGTACTTGACCTGTAGACCCTAAGGAAAAATACATCAAGACTATTACTTTTCCCGCCCTATTCATTTTCTCGTGCGCCCTTTTTTTCTTCTTCTCCAAAAATATCCTTGAAATTTTCGGATTTCATAATTCGAATTCTTCCTTTGTTATAATGTGAAAAAATGAGTTACAAATTTTATTCAAATTTTGTAATCCGAAAACCTCAAAAAATAGGACGTTTACATGATTTTTTTCGAATTATATATTCCAAACTATATCAGCACAAATTCTAAATATGTTTGTAACATAAATAGTCATTTTATGGAAAATATTAATCTTCCTAACTCCAATCTGAAGGTGAGAAAAACACAAGAATGGGGGTTGAATTGTGTTTTCTTTTTCTCTAAAAATTCTTTTTCTGATAACACTTCAGAAGCTGGTTAGGAATGCTTCTGATGTGATGTTCAGAATCAGATATGCAGCGGAATGAAAACAGAACAGAGAAAAGAAAGAGAGACACAACCAATTATTCTGGTTCCTTCCACAAACCGGAAGTAGTCCAGTCCCCCTTGCACTTCCAAGGAGATTTCCACTAATAATCACACAGATTACAGATGCTCAATACTCTTTAGTATGAGACTTCTCAAATGCTCAAGCACGCAGACGAGAGACTTCTATTCAAACAAAATTACACAGAAAATGTTTGACTTTGAACACTTGATATACAATCAGTGGTGTTCACAATACAATGCAATAAAGACTCTGGACTTAAGAATTTCTAAGATATATCAAATCAGTGCAGAAATTCAAAGTGCTTTATAGAATCAAATTTGGCAGAGTTTTGGCGCTTTTAACTTGTGTTGATGTCTCTTGCCAATCTTCAAGTCTTTACTCCTTTATATAGAGATGAGTAGAGAGACGTTGAGATTTTTAGCACGTCTAAAGAGTCGTTGAGTTCCTTTGATCATCCACCAGTAATCTTTTGCCTAATTTGGGTGTAGTCCTATGACGGATCAAATTCAAATTCATTCCTATCTTGAAGGAACATTTCTGCAGGCAGAGCTGTTGTCTTGTCTTGTAGCGTAGACAAAAACAGAGTAGTGGAGGTAGTGGTTGTACACTTGTACTTTGTCAACTCTTCAATGAAGGACAAGCACCCAATGCTTTTCAAATGACTGTTGATACCTCCCTTTCAATTCTTCGTTTTCTTAGACGAGATTAAAACGAAAAACAGCTCCTTTGAAACTTCAGTTTAAATTTTCTGATCAACTGTAGCTTCTGGTGATGAAATAGCTTCTGATGAAATCTTACTTCTGATGGACTTCTGCTTCTGACGACGTCATTACTTCAGAGGCACTTGTTACTTCAGAAGCACTTCATAGCTTCAGACGCAGTTTTCTTCAGATGCTTTAGATTCCTTTGCTCTCTATTGTTCTTCCAAGACCTATTGAAATTGATTAACTTTGCCTATGGTCCTGTACACTTGAACAATTATTAGCAATAACCAATTGACAATTTTTAATACCTTGTTATCATCAAAACTCATTAAGGTTTACTGTGAAATACATTTTGTTCCAACACAATCATTCTATTTTGGGTCATTGTTAACTGTTCATAGTCAAAAATCTGATTTTCGGGCTACTTGATCGGATTGCTCCGAAAATTCTCCAGAAAATCAGAAGAAAAAAAAAACAAGGATCATGACTCCCTTAGAAGGGACTTCTTACGGGACTCCGCTCCTCAAAATCCAAAATTACATCGTTTAGATCTATTCTTCATTTTTTAAATTTTTTCATATTCTCAGAAAAAATCCGAAAAAAATTTGCATTAGTTTTATTTGATTTTAGAATTTTTTGGTTGTATTTTTATGATTTTATTTGACAGATTTTTAGCATTTTTTACTTTGTTTTTGTTGTTTTTAAAAGCAAAATTCAAAACTGCTCAAATGTGTGAGATTCTGATTGTTGATTATACATAAGCATAGTTCGGATTATAAAATCCGAATTAGTGAAACATGAATTCGGATTATGAAATCCGAATTGCACAAGGGCATTTTTGAAAAATTTACAGGGTGCGTGAGAATGCAATAGGGTGGTAAAAGTAATAGTCATACATTAAACACATCACAAATCATTCAAATATTGTTTGTAACGTCACAATCTATATTCTGGACTGAGTAGATTATATAATCTAAATTCATTCATAGAATCTTTTGAAATATATAATCAATAACTTTATCAGACCAATTCAACGATGAAGTGGATGCCACTTGTGTAATTTTTTTATTTTTTTAATTAAAAAAATAAAAAAAATAGTTATTTTTATTTTTCTATAATTAAAAAAAATTAAAAAATTACACATGTGGCGTCTATGTCAGCATTGACTTGGTCAAAATTAGCACGAAGCCAAAACTGTAAAAGGGTAGTACTTAAGAGGCTGAATTGTATTTTATTTTGTTATGAGAATAAAATCGCAACTTTCTAATATTTAAGAGTCAAAACTACTATTAACTCAAAAATAATTTACACCAATGTAGAAAAAACCATATGTGATGTGCTACAAATTAATAAAACTATTTGTCAGAAGATACGCATTATAAGCGCTAATTGGTGCATTGAGCTTGTGTATGCCTCATCCCTTTGGTTGGTACGTTATCATAACTTTATTTAACTATTTTGAGAAAATAAGATCATGCATGGAAGTTTCAAAATTAGTCAAAAGTCAAAATAAAATGAATAAGAATATACTAATTTATTTGACTCCTTGAAGCCATGTAAGTTTCAAAATTAGTCAAAAGTCAAAATCAAAGATAGATCACCCGAAAGTTTCTCTCATCCTCACAATAAAAATATTGCATCCACTCACAATCTCATGCACCATGCGAGACTCAATGTCCTCTCTTCATTAGATTTTGTTCTATGAAATCTCCAAACCCAAGATTTCTTTCAAAACAAGAAAAACCTTGCTTGTGTTTCTTTTAAGACAGGATGGTCTTCAGGAGTTTCAATTCTCGTGTAGTTGTCATACTCCTTGGCCTCCTGTCCTTCTTCCAACCCATTACCTCTATCCGTCTTGGCCTTGTCCGCCTACCCTCTTCTAACCTCCCTTTTTTTCGTGAAGCCCCTGCCTTCCGAAACGGCGAGGAATGTGGCTCCACAGAAGCTGATCGTATAAATGTTGCCATGACCCTTGATGTCAATTACCTTCGTGGAACCATGGCTGCAGTGTTATCCATGTTACAACATTCAACATGTCCAGAAAATCTTGCCTTCTACTTTCTTTCTGCTCATGGTGCTCCTGAACTATTCACAAGCATAAAATCAACCTTCCCTTATCTAAACATGACGATTTATCACTTTAATTCTGATCGTGTTCGCGGTAAGATATCAAAGTCCATTAGAAAAGCATTGGATCAACCTTTGAATTATGCAAGGATATATCTTGCAGATACAATACCAGAAAATGTACAACGTGTGATATATTTAGATTCTGACCTTGTTGTAGTTGATGATATAGCTAAGCTTTGGGGTGTAGACATGGAAGGGAAAGTAGTGGCTGCTCCAGAATATTGTCATACAGATTTCACATTGTATTTCACAAAACAATTTTGGTCGGACCCGGTTCTGGCAAAGACGTTTGACGGAAGAAAGCCATGTTATTTTAACACGGGTGTAATGGTGATGGATGTGGATAAATGGAGAAAAGAAAAGTATACAGAAAAAGTTGAGGAATGGATGGCTGTGCAAAAGAAATCTAAGAGGATATATCATTTGGGTTCTCTTCCACCATTTTTGTTGGTTTTGGCAGGGAATATTAAAGCAGTGGATCATAGATGGAACCAACATGGTTTAGGTGGAGATAACATTGAAGGTAAATGTAGAAGTTTACACCCTGGTCCTATTAGTTTATTGCATTGGAGTGGAAAAGGTAAACCATGGTTGAGGTTGGATTCAAGGAAGCCATGCATTGTGGACCATCTATGGGCTCCTTATGATTTGTATAGGTCATCCAGACACTTTTTTGAAGAATAATTAATGAAGATATTATAAAAAAAGATTGATGAATGTTAATGAAAAGGGAGGGTGTAATGAAAAGGGGGGGTGTTGGATAGTTTTCTAATTCAAATTTGGTTGACAAGAAAGGAACTAAATCTCTAACAACATGCAGCTTAATGGGCAGCAATATTGGAGTTGTAAATTATTTTTTGTCCCTTTCTTTGTCTTTAGTATTTTTTGTTTGTATAGTTATTGTAAAAGCATTACAATATATAAGTTACGCTGATTAGTCTAGTCTAACACACTAAAAAATTGTATAGAATTTTGATATTGTAAATAAATATATTATGACATTTTTATATGACACTCAATAATTTTAAGAGAATGATAATATGATGGAATCTATGACTATGTGTAGCTTGCCAAACATGGTTAGACTCTAATTCAGATCATATCTCGACAAACTTATGCAAGCATCAAAGGCAACAATTAGGTGTGTGAATAGTGTAAATACAATTTGTCTACTATGGAGAGAAGGGATATGGCACTAGCCATCTAAAGAGACTCGCTGATAATTCCATGCAGAAGAAGTTGCAATTGTGCACAAAAAATAAACAAACCCACCATTCTTTTCCAACCTTCAAATCTAGGTAATACATTTGTTGCTCTTCGTGTTAGATACTCTAATGGGAAGATGAGACAAATTATTGCCATTTTCATTATGGTACATGAATATCCTTTTAACATTATTGAAGATGAGTTTTTTGATACGGTGTTTATAGGAAATGATTGTTTAGCAATATACGATGCAGAGAAGAAAACATTAAAAGTTAAGTAGAAAATTGTAAGAAAGATTAGTTTAACCACCGATATGCCGAAATCAAGTTGTTGATTATTGTGATTATAGGACATTTCAGGGTTGAAAGGTCAAAACTACAAAAGAGAACCTAAGGGCATCGAGATAAGATGACATGCATCTCTTTTAACTTAATCAAGGTCCTGAGTTCGAATCGAGTCTTGGACATGCATCAGCGTTAAAACTCTTGTATCTTGCTAGATTGCGTGCTCACATCCCAAACTTCTCGTTGTTCAATAAATTAATTATGTTTGGATGGTGCTTTGTTTCTTGCTAGATTGCGTGCTCACATCCCAAACTTGTTAGTGTAAAATGGTCTTAGCATGATTAAGAATATTATTTGCAATATGTCAAATATATTAATCACAATAATTCGAGATTGAATTTTTTTTGTAACATTGTTGAACAAAAACACTTGAAAGATAGGAAGCTTGTTATTGAATTTTCACCAATGTGGAATTCTAATTTTCACGTATTACTTCAAAATTCAAGTTTGTATTTCCATGTTATTATAAGAAAAGGGAGCCACACAACGGTGTTACAACTTCACCTGAAGATTAAGATAGTTGAGAAGATTTGTGAACTTTTAAAGGTCTTCGACTTATCTACTCATGTAATTTCATTTCATGTAGCAAGTATAGTATACTTTTGAAAATGTGTATCTTCCAGAAATTTCGAGGATTAAAGAGGTGAATGCTCTAATGGAACAGAATTTTGACAAATATTAGAGGCAATGCATTCTACTAATGGACATTGCTAGTGTTTTTTATCCAATGTGCAAATTACATGTGTTTTTTCAAATGACCAATGTGCAAATCTACCGTGAGAGGCCAAAGTATATCTCCATTGAAAATTAGTATGAAGAGTATATATGTCCACGATTTTTAAAGAGTTGTCCTCTATTGAAGTCCTAAATGATGCATAGATTACACCCTAAACCTTCAATAACTACTAGAATTGACCACATTTTGACTCTTCTAGAGAAATGAAGACAATCCACCTAGAAATACAAAGTAGACACATATCTTGACCACTGACCAGGAAGGTCTTTACATTCTCAACGGTTGGGGTGGGCAAAAATATCCAAAAATTAAATCGAATCGGTTAACCGAACTGAACCAAATTAAAATTAACCGAACCACTACATTGGTTATTAAACCAA
Source organism: Medicago truncatula (assembly GCF_003473485.1). Lineage (NCBI taxonomy): Eukaryota > Viridiplantae > Streptophyta > Magnoliopsida > Fabales > Fabaceae > Medicago > Medicago truncatula. The sequence continues at coordinate 57,126,839 of NC_053045.1, read as the reverse complement.
ACCGTTATTTTAAAAACAGTTCATTAACTGAATCGAACGGTTAACTGAACCGAACCAAACTCAATTAACTGAACTGAACCAACCATTATTTTCTGACCCATGGCATAGGAATCTAAATTTCTGAAAATAACTTACCCATCACAAACAAACGCAACACACATGTTTCGTATCACTGCACGCACAACACAAAATAAGCTGAATTGAAAAGTGCTTTTACTCTTTCTTCTTCTCAAACAAACAAACCATTACGATGGCTTCTTCTTCACTACTTTCTTTTGCCTCTGGTTCGTAACCTTTCTTCCCCATTCTCTTCTTTTTTCATTTTCATCATTTTTTCACAAGCACCGCTTTTTTTCTTTTTCATGCATATGCAGTACCGTTTTATTTTTATTATTGTGTTGCGATTAGGGGTGTTCAAAACCAAACCAACCCAATAGAAAAACTGCAAACCAAACCAATCCAAATCGAAACCGCAAAAAATCGCACTTGGTTCGGATCAATTCGGATGACTTTTGCAATGAACCGCGCGGTTCGGTTTGATTTGCGGTTTGCATCTCAGCAACCGAACCAAACCAAACCAAACCGCAAGAATAATGAATATTACTTAAACATGTACTAGCCTAATTACATAGCCTAAGAATAATCTCTTT